>NC_081555.1:46802301-47102301 GCF_963082655.1 Stomoxys calcitrans | reverse complement strand
CTTAAAAATTTGCGCAACGATTTACTTTATGGCTCCTACAATATGTTCGGATTTTGGTCGAAATGTTAGACATCGAATTTAAACAAATTTTAGTTTAATGGTAGAGTACGATATCAAAAGTTCTCCTTCACCCGACTTTGCCCGTCTTTACTTGTTTTTGTAGCTCTGCTTCTCATAAAATTCTTTTTATTTTTTCGGGTTCGGGTTATTGGTCCAGCTAGGCCGGAGCTCAAAGTTCCAGTCTCTGTGGTGCTCACAATAAACTCATGTCGGCGAGATTAATGATCACGTAGGAGGAGGAATTTTCTTAATTCTTACCCGATTAAGTTTCAATGTAGAACGCGAAACACCCATGCCTTCTTAAGTAACATTAAATGTCGCCCAGATCCAGGCGTATCAATGGATGCCAGGTTTGAGTTTTTGATATCCACAGAAAAGTGAATCACCACCCGATTTAACCCACATTAGCTGACCGACTTAGACCATATCTCATCCTTTTAAAATCAATTTTCATTCGTTCATTCATTAAAAGTTTTAATTTATTGCCTGTGCACTGTTGTCCACACAATCACACTCATCTGAAATTGCCCAACACGATACTGCCACACAATATACAGCAGTAATGACGTGGTTACATTGTGACATTTGACATACTCTTCGAGAACAACAAGAACACCAACTAAAAGTGGCAACAACGTCATTGACTGTATCTTCTTTCGATTGCCTCATCAGGTTGTAATGAATGAAACCTACATGACCGCCACATACAGAAGGCTCACCGACTCACTCAGTCAGTCAGTCATTCAGATAACCTTAGCTGTTCAACACAAAAAGTATGTACTTGTATGTTAAGTTTCAGCCAAAGGTTCTTTATGATACTGGTTGATATTGGTAGCGTTTTATTTATGTTAACCGGGAAATTTAAACACTCATTTAGTGTTGCTATTCTGTGGGCGAGTGTCAAACTCCATATAAAAAAAAATAATAACAAGTAAAAAGGCGTTGGATACCCACCACCTCGGGTATTTATGTTAACCACATTTCATCAAAATCCTGTGAAAATTGCATACCTCATGTCCCATAGCAGTTATATCGAAATATGTGTATAACAAAATATTGGTCTTTTTAGTAGCTATATCCAAAAATAACCCGATCTGAACCATATACGACACGGATGTTGAAAAGACTAACATAAGTCACTGTGCCAAATTTCAGAGAATTCGGATTATAAATGCGCCTTTTACGGGGCCAAGACTTTAAATCTACATGGCAGCTATATCCAAATCTGGACCGATTTGGGCCAAGGTGCAGACAAATGTCGAAAAGCCTAACACAACGCACTGTCCCAAATCTCGGCGAAATCGGTAAATAAATGCGCGTTTTATGGGCCCAAAACCTAAAACCGAAAGATCGGTCTATATGGCAGCTATATCCAAATCTGAACCGATCTCTGCCATATTGCAGAAGTAGGTCGAGGGGCTTCACTTTACTCGCTGACCTTAATTTTGGCGACATCAAACCAAATTTCACTGTCCCAAATTTCAGCAAAATCAGATAATAAATAAGGATATTTTGGGTCTAAAGTCCTAAATCAGAGGATCGGTCTATATGGCAGCTATTATAGTCCGATTCGGACCGGAGGAAAAATTATCATATACTACAAAAGACCATTAATTCGAGAACTTTTTTTCCCCAACGGCCTACATGTGGGCGTCGCCAGACATTTTCTCAAAAATGCGATAATAGATTTATATTCCATTCTACTCTAAAAGACCTTTCATTTGTCCCGATCACCTACATTTCCATTTGGGGTTTTTAAAGACAAGCGGACCCTAAACATTTGCCCTAAATTTGGATATCAGATTCATACTCTACTCAATTGGTATTAACACTAACTTCAAGTCGTAGAAAATAACCTTGGTCTACTCGTCTTTGTCTTCCGTCAGGTCATGGGCGCAATTAATGCTGATGTTGAAGAATTTGGCGTTTGTGTGGATTGGGACTAGCCTCTCATCCACCGTAGTTAACCTGGAGACGACTAACAAAAATCCACAGCCAAATTCCTGCCTCATACCATGACAGCTATTGTACTGCGCGTCACCTTTTGTTCAAAACCTCAAAGTTCCAGTCTGTGTGTGCTCGCAGTTATCCCGTATAGGTGGGGAGTTACACATCCATGGGTTTCTAAAAAAATTGTCCTTTGATCACAACGGCACTTAAGTGAAACTTTTTTTCCGCAGGATGTAATTGAGATAAAACATATGACCACGCCCCAAAAATATCCCTAATATATGATTTTTACCGATAGGGTCAATATGGGTATCATTGAACTTTGAGGTTTCGAGCAAAGGGTGGCGCACTATACTATAGCTATCATAGCACTAGGCATGAATTTAGCTGTGAATTTGGCTAGCCACAATCCGCAAGGGTATCAAGGGTAGGAAATACCCATAAGGTTCCAATCATCGAGTATGCGTTCTTCTAGCCAGATTGCGCACATAAGCTGATGTATACGCCTTATCAGCGTGTCGTCTCCGTTCTCAAAGAGTTCGGCGGGTAACCCGTCGGCTCCTGCTGCCTTGCTGTTCTTTAGTCGGGCCACTGCTACTTGCACCTCATTCTGACCAGGAAGTTAAACATTCTATACCATCATCATTGATTGGTTCTGCGGTATCCTCTTCGCCGCCAACGTCGGACACTAGCAGTTGGGTAAAATGTTCTTTCCATATCCTTAGCATGTTATTTGTGTCAGTTCCAGATTTCATTCTTTATTTCTGCAGGAGGATGTGCCTGCACCAAAGCCATCGGTTTGATGTTTAATTCTTTGGTAGAATTTCCAGATTTCATTCTAACTCGTGTTCATCTCAATTCGCTTTCTTTCTGCGGAAGAAACGTATGAACCACGAGCTGTATGACGACGATAGCATAGTTACACGCATCAAAATACAACGGATGCTTTGGCTAAGCCATGTTGTCAGAATGGATGAAGAAGCTCCAGCAAAGAAGTCATTTGAAAGCAAACACAGTGGTACATGCAAACCGGGAAAACCAAAAGCCCGATGGAAAGATCAAGTGGTGAGAGACACCTCGAAACTTGGTGCCAGAGATTTTAGAATGAGCGCAGAAGATCTAGGCGCTTGAAACGCTATTCTACGTTCGACTGGTGGAACAAACGTTCTGTCATTGCCAGTTAAAGTAAAAGTTCAACCTAGCAAGAACGGGGTCCGCGAAGCAGTAACCCGGCTGAAAAACAATAATACTGCAGGAGCCGGTGGGCTGCCGGCTGAAGTGTTTAAGACCGGACGGGTCGAGGGATAAGGCATCTGCAACAGCTTGTCTGCGCAATCTGGCTAGAAAAACGAACACCTGATGATTGGAAACTCAGCATACTTTGTTCCGTACACAAGAAAGTAGACAAGAAAGTATGAGCCAACTACAGAGGAATAAGTCTCTCCCCCATCCCATACAAGATACTTTCGAGCGTGCTGTGTGAAAGATTAAAACCTAAAGTCAACGGAATATTTGGGCTCTTAGACCTGGAAAATCCATCAAAGACTAGATCTTTACACTGTGCAAAATCCTGAAAAAGACTGGAGAAGGACAAAATAAAACCCACCATCATTGCGTTGACAACAAAATCGCCTTCGAAAGGTATTTTAAGTCATGTTTAAGTTTGGTATCGCTGCAAAACTGATAAGGCTTTGCAGCATGACGCCTGCTGATACACGCTCCTTAGTTAAAATAGGATATAATCTCTCCGATCCATTCAATACCAAACGAGGTTTCAGACCTTATTATCCTGCTGGATAATATTATACAAAATGCAGATGTGAGTAGGCATGCTACTCGCCCATGCCGATGACTTCGATATAATGGGTCGGCCACTGAAAGTAGTAACTGCAGCCTTTGAAAGAAACGAAAAAGTTAATGTGGGTCTGACAATAAATGGAGATTAGATCAAATGGATGGTGCCAAAAAAATGGAGAAAGTTGGGAATCTCAATTTTGAGATAGTCAGTAACTTTAACCTCGGCACCGCCGTAACCGAAACGAATGACACCAGTTTTGAGATTAAGCGAAGATTAATACTGGCAAATAGATACTACTTTGGATTGAGCAAGCAGTTTAGAAACAAGGACACCTCTCAGACGAAGATAACACTATACAAGACACTGATACTACCCGTGTTGTTATATGGTCCCGAGGTATGGGAAGTTTTGAAAGCAGAAGAGGCAGTGCTTTGAGTGTTTGAGAGAAAAATTCTTCGCACAATTTATGAACCAGTTTGCATCATCATGTGTAGCATAGTTAATCGTATCAAAATTCAATGGTTGCGTTGTCTATAGGCGGAACGATGAAGTCCACGCCTACTAGGGCACTGGAGACTATTCTAGATATCCGACATACAGATTAAGTGTGTGGCAGCCACTGCGGCTATCAGACATTAAGACAATGGGAGAATGGATTGAGGATGGGAACAGCTCATTCCATCGCAATATAATCGAGGCGACGATGGGAAACCTGGAAGGAAGGGAAAAGGTTTCCGATGGGATACCTGTGATTAGCCTTAAAGTCGAGTGCGAGGCACTGCTGCCATCGGCACAGTCTTGAATCGACGGAACCCTAGTATTGCCATCTGGAAGATCATCTTACACAGATGGATCAAAGCTAGAGGACAGAGTGGGCCTGGGGGTTTACATTGAGAACCCAGGGACTGAGATCTGTTTTAGACTGCCTGACCATAATACGATCCTGCAGGTGGAGATCCGGGCGATCACAGAATGTGTGAAGTGGTGTGATGCTAACGCGAGGACGTCGATTGTAAACATCTTTACCGACAGTTAAATTCCCATAAGGGCAATAACAACCAGGACGCTAAGTTCACGAACAGTCTTTCAGTATAAGAAGGAGATTAACGACTTCTCTGAGGATGGTAAAATCCGCATCGTTTGGGTGCCGGACCATAACGGAGTAAGGGAAAATGAAAGGCAGACGATTTGGTGGTGAAGGCCAGGGGACTGCCGTCAATAAACTTGGTTAACCCGAAGCCTTTCGGGTCGACGCAGGCCGAGTTAAGGGAGTGGGCATCGAATGCGCATGCAACATTGTGGAACAGCGAAACGGTCGGTAGGGCGGCGAAAATCCTGTGTGGGATCCAGATCGTGAGAAGACGGGGCTATTACTGAAATAAAGCAAGAAGGAGGTCAGTATAGCTATTGGTATTATTAACGGGACACAAAGGACTATGAGCTCACTTATGTAAAATTGGTGCGGCAAGTGATAGCATGTGTAGGGCATGTGTTGGGCATGCGGGGAAGATGATGAGACGTTGGAGCATTTCCTTTGTCATTGTCCGGCTTTCGCGTACAACAGATACTGGTACTTAGGTGGAGACACAATATCAGACATGAACCAACTTAGGGGAGTGGCATTAAAAACAATTAAGGTTTTTGTAAGTAGCACTGAACTCCGAACTTAAAATTTTATTTTTAGAGGTAACTTTATAGTTTTCAGAGCGCACAACAAGCCGATTACTGGCTGAGGTGTTTGTCCATAGCAGCATGGGTGGATTAATATCTGAACCCTATTTTGTGGTTCGAATAATGGGAGTTCGAATAATGGAAGACAAACGTTCCGTCATAGCCACTCAAAGTCAAGGAAAGTAATAAAACTCCTTTATTCATTTCAATGAATTTTCGTAAAATTTTTTCGTTGAGTGTAAGCACATTGTCCTTATTGAAACTGACCTTTCTAAAGCTCTTACACAATGCCAAATTTATAAAATATATCTTTAATTTTGCTAATACCATAATTTCAATCATTAATGTGAACACATAACTTGCAGAAATCTATAAAGGCTAATATTTACTTCAATCAAATTAATTATTGGGCCTGGTGGTACATATCTATGTTATTATCTCATTATATGCAATGGAAATCCTCTATGCTAATATTTCCTAAAAGAAATACACCAATATTAATATATTTGATGTAATGTGATGCAATTGGTAAGGATTTGTTAGTTGAAGCGGAAGAAATGCCAAATAGCCGATAAGTAGGATATATTTTACACAATTAAAATTATAAATGTATGTCTAAGCTGGAAGTTCTCGTTTACTATGATAATTTAATAGAGATAATATAAAATAAGAAGAACATGCATCCTTTAACCATGGATGCAGCATTTCAATTAAAGTCCTTACTTTCATAGACTGTTGTGCTGTCCATACCAAAATTGAGCATTGATGTGTTGGAGTACACAAAAATTTGTGTAAGTTTGCACAAAAGATGAGGACAGTGGGGGATGAATGCAGTGTGAGCAAGGGCTTTGCTTAGCCCACAGGAAGGCCGAGAAAGCAATCAGGGCACGACGAAGGATACTGGAGAGTATGCAACGGTAGCGCATTCGGGCGCTTTTAGGTGCCATGGGAAGACCAAGCCAGCCCTTCCGCAATGGAGACTCCAGACAGTGTCCTGCGGATGAAAACAAAATTGTAAGAGGAAGTAAGGAAGCATCCACACTCCCTGGGAGGGCACAAAGCTCGAACTGGAGATTAAGATGAAGATCCCCCAGCTCATAAAGGCAACTGTCTTAATCGAGGCAGCAATCTCGCGACGAAACCAAAGATTTGTGATCTTCCACAGGGAGAAGAAGAAGGAAGGAACTCTCCTTGTGGTGGGCATTGACCAAGTCTCCGTAAAAAGTTTAGCTAAGACTAAAGAGCTGACGTTCTACGGGACCAAGGCTGTCTTTTTCAAGATTGGGAAGTCTAAGGTAGGCTAAGATGCTAATATTGAAACATCAGGCAGAGATAGGAAATTCAATGCAGCCTAAAAGTGCCATCACACTACATGTTCTTGTCTTATGACGTATCAAATTTTGCTATTGTTTAAGTTGCAAACATAGTGTGATATGAATGACAAGTAAAAAGGCGTTAAGTTCGGCCGGGCCGAACTTTGGATACCCACCACCTCGGGCATATATGTAAACCACCTTTCATCAAAATCCGGTGAAAATTGCATACCTTATGCCCCATAGCAGCTATATCGAAATATGATCCATATACAACATGGATGTCGAAAAGACTAACACAAGTCAATGTGTCAAATTTCAGTTAAATCGGATTATAAATGCGCCTTTTTTTGGGACCAAGACTTTAAATCGAGATATCGGTTTATATCGCAGCTATATGCAAATCTTGATCGATCTAGACCAAATTGCAAAAATATGTGGAGGGGCTTAACTTAACCCTCTGTCCCAAATTCCGGCAAAATCGGACAATAAATGCGCTTTTTATGGGCCTAAGACCCTAAATCGGCGGATCGGTCTATATGGGAGCTATATCTAAATCTGGACCGATCTGGGCCAAATTGACGAAGGATGTCGAAGGGCCTAACGCAACTCACTGCCCTAAATTCCAGCAAAATCGCATAATAAAAGTGGCTTTTGTGGGCCTAAGACCCTTAATCGGCAGATCGGTCTATATGGCAGCTATATTCAAATCTGGACTAATCTGTGCCAAATTGACGGAGGATATCGAAGAACTTAACACAAATCACTGTCCCAAATTTCAGCAAAATTGGATAATAAATGTGGCTTTTATGGGCCTGAGACCCTAAATCGGAGGATCGGTCTATATGGCAGCTATATCTAAATCTAAACCGATCTGAGCCAAATTGACGAAGGATGTCGAAGGGCCTAACACAACTCCTTGTCCCAAATTTCATTGACATCGGACAATAAGTGTGTCTATTCTGGGCCCAAAACCTTAAATCTAGAGGTCAGTCTATATGGCAGGTCTATCCAAATCTGGACCGATATGAGCCAAATAGCAGACAGATGTCGAAGGCCCTAACACAACTCACTGATCTAAATTTTGACAGAATCGGACAATAAATGTGACCTTAAATCGGAAATCTATACCGATCTGGGCAAAATTGAAGAAAGATATCGGAGGCCTTAACACAACTTAATGTCCTAAATTTCAGCTAAGACCTTATCGGTCTATATGGGAGATATATCAAGATATAGTGCGATATAGCCCATCTTCGAACATAATCTGCCAATGGACAAAAAAAGAATATGTGCAAAGTTTCACCTCAATAACTTTATTTCTAAAGACTGTAATGTGATTTCAATAGACAGGCGGACGAACGGTGGGTATAAAAGTAGTTTGCCACCCATGATAGTGGTGGGTATAAAAACCGACTTAAGTTTTGACAAATGCTACCTATATTTTTGTAAACATAATTTGTTATCGCATCAAGTCGTTAAGTTATGAAAGCTTCATTCCCATTATTTAGATATTTTAGCGAATTATTCAAATCAAGCACATTAGATCTGACTTAAAAGTCATAAAAAACTAGCTTCACATGAGTTTGAGGATTGGGATATTGAATATTTGAATCGAATGAGGTTTTCTGTTCACAAATAGAACAGGCTAGAAAAAATTTACATTTATAATGAAATACATTTTTGACTAAATCTTAAAAACGCCACAGTGAAGCTCATGTTTGGCGTCCATCAAAAATTAAATTTGTATTGGATGTCAGATTTAGAAGCCAATTAGGCAAAGCTAAATGTAAATTCCATCATTTTATGGTCAAATTTCAGCACAATAAACTAATGATTTTTTTATGAACTGTTACCAAATATTCATCTCTATTGTTGTTCAGTAAAATGAATAATTTAGGAGAAGACTAACCTACGCATTTTTCAAAAGTTTAACTATTTGTTTTGCTTTATTGATACTCGTCTGAATGGAGTTTTTTAATAACGCTCCCCTAGAAGACTGCTCAAATGCGGTCTTTTGAGTTTTCCTTATGAAAATTATATATCTTTTTATTGAACATTTTTATTTCTAGACATCCCGCTGAGCTTTGAGGCTTCGAACAATACAGGAAACGATTAAAAAAATCGTAAAATTTAAACTTTCGTTACGGCCAAATATGACAAATTAAGAAAAGGCGATTGAAATTCGTGGAATAAATGACTATACTTAAAAACTCCATGGGTAATAATTGCAGAAATTATCATCTCACAAAAATCTGACAAAAGTGCACACTATAGCCAATTTTATTATACAGTAAAGTGCAAAACTGAGCAAATGTTTAGAAATTTTCAAGAAGAGCCCCAAAAAGGGGGTTAGGCAATTAGAAATAGCTTTTAGCAATCGAAATGGGTTTGGGCTCGAAGTGTGTGCCTGCGAGAAACGACGCAACTCAAAAGGTTCTTCATAAGCAGCAGCTTGAGAAGCATATATAGAAAAATCGTCCAAACAGTGTTCAGTGTCCTGAGGGAGAGTGGATGCACTGCATTCTCGCTCATAATGATAATGACAAGATCGAACGAATCTTGTGAGGATGAATTCCAGGCGGACTCAGAAGACGAGGTTAACACAACAGTGTTGGATATTCTGAATCCTCAATATAGTACAGTTTCTGCAGATCTCCACCAATGTATGGTCGCTTTGATAGTGCTAATGGTCCTTCTGATGCCAAGAGGATTTGACGTGGTTCTTATCCAGGAACCATGAGTGTGTATTGGAATGTTCCGTGGACTAAGAATTCCCAGATATAAACTATTCAAGGGTATTGGGAATGTGAAACACAGAGCCTATAATCTTGCAAAATAATAGTCTAAAGCAATGAAGGTTCAGTAGTAGCCAGCTTTGAAATAAATAAGTCTCATTACTCATTGTGGAAAGTAATACTAATGCACACCTCCAGATATGTGAAAATTCAGATATATTAAGTTGCAATCTGGCGATCTGTAAAACTTGATCCTCCTACAACTTGTTCTTTCCATCGGGCTTTTGGTCTTCCCTCTTCTTGGCTGGAGCTTCTTCATCCATTCCGACAACATGACCTAGCCAACGCAGCCGTTGTATTTTGATGCGTGTAACTATGCCATCGTCGTCATACAGCTCATACACCTCGTGGTTCATACGTCGACTATATTCTCAATAAACACAAACTGGTTCATATATTTTACGAGGAATCTTTCTCTCAAATACTCCAAGCTCTGCCTCATCTGCTTTCACAAGAACTCATGCTTCAGAGGTGGCCTTGCTTCTAAACTGCCTACCTAGTACAATGCAGCATCTGTTTGCCAGTATTATTCTTCGCTAAATCGCAAAACTGGTGTTATTCGTTCCGGTTAAGGCGCTGCCGAGGTAGATAAAGTTACTGACTGTCTCAAAGTTGTGGTTACCTACTTTCTCCATTTTCTTTACCTGCTCGGTTGTGCAAGGCTTTTTGGGAGTTGAAACCATCCATTTCGTCTTATCTTCATTTACTGCCAGACCCATTTTCACTGACTCTCTTTCGATTCTTTCAAAAGCTGCAGTTATCACTTCCGGTGACTGATCTATGATATCGATGACGTCGGCATAGGTGAGTAGCACGTGTTCATGTGTCAGATCGTACTTTCCTCGCCATTTTCAAAAGGGTTCGAACCTTTGCTGCAACAAGGTAATGATCCGAATCTATATTTGCTCCACGGATCGATCATACATCTAACACGTTGGATGAATACCTTCCATCTATCACAACGTGATCAATTTGGTTTATTTAATATCTTCGTACTTCTCTATTCATCCGCCAGCGCATATACTGCACCTTCTCTATAAAGAGTGCGGACATTCCAGATGCAGATCCGCAAATCATGGTCCTTTTTTCGTTTGCGTGGGTCGTCAACGTTCGGGGGATCCGTTTTTACTATTCCTTTGTTTCTCATATTAGTTCTCATAGTTTTCCGGGGGCGGGTTACTGGCCAGCGCCCCAACCTCATGGGTTTTGTGGGATTGCACATGTATCCCTCGTTGTGGCGAGCCGCTTGCTCCAAGATCCGACGCTCACCTCCAGCCGCCCCTAATCTGGGAACAGACGCTGATGTTGGCCATTTATTATTTGAAGGCACCAATAACTCGCCTTGTCATCTCGAGTATAATTTGCACCCAGTATTTAATTAAGAGCCAGTGCCACCTGACTCCTCACTGAGACTCTCCTCTCGAAAATCGAAAAGACATAGACATAGTGGTCAAACGGATCACGAAGGCCCTGAATGACTCGCTTCTCAGCATGTGCCAAGCCAAGGGGCAAACAATGACCGCCATGGTGGACCACAGAGCTGATTGGTCTAAGGAAGGACTGCAAAAAACTCTTCAACAGGGCGAAAATCACAAGACACCACACGATTGGGACATCTAAGCTAAGAAAATATAAAGGTGAACTGAACAAGGCTCAGAGCAAGTGTTGGGTGGAATTTTCCAAACCCGTGGAGGATACATCTGAGGCCTCTAGTCTAAAGATGATCCTATCCTTGAGACCTATTACGGTGGGATACATTCAGAAGTCAAGGAATGTATGGACATTATCTAGTGAGGAAAACCAAGAACTATTCGTTGATACACATTTCCCGGGAAATTCTCCAACGGAACCATATCACCAATATAGTCGGAGGTTATTGGGGAAATTGTGTTTGAGTCAAAAATCTTTTGGGTTATAAACCATTGCGACTCCTTTAAGTTGCCAATCCCCAATGATGATGTATCACCAGTTGAATTACAAGCTGTGACCGATAGACTGGCACCTTGGCTCATGGAGATAGACTCTGCTTGTGTCATCATGTCGTATACACCTGTGGGATGGAGGGACACAAAAGTAATTTTAATTCCAAAACAGAAACACCTTACCACTGACTAGAACAGGCGTCTCAGTCATTGTGGCCGTCATGACAGGTCACTGTCTAATCAGAAAACATGCTGACCGACTGAAGGTTGTCAGCAACGACTTTTGCAGAAGCTGTGAGGACATCGAAGAAGAAGAGACTATAGAACACCTTGAGTGTGTGTGTTCCGCACTAGCAGTCAGAAGGAGTTCCACATTAAGTTTTCATTTGTTTGAGAACCTGTCTGATTTAGAGGACGTGAAAATTCGCAAGTTGTTGGGCTTTTTAAAGCGATCTGGATGGTTCAACGGTTGGAACTAGAACTTATCTTCCTTTTCCTGTGTCTGCGGAACCACAATGAACGACAAGGTCTAAGTGAATCTGATGACAGACTGCCACTTAAACCTAACCCAACATAAAGCTAGCCGCATGAAATTTTGCATAAACACATATTTTTTATTCCTTTCACCGTAGGATGGGGGTATACTAATTTCGTCATTCTGTTTGTAACTAATCGAAATATTCGTCTGAAACCCCATAAAGTATATATATTCTTGGTTGTCGTGATATTGTATGTCGATCTAGCCATGTCCGTCCGTTCGTCTGTCGAAAGCACGCTAACTTTCGAAGGAGTAAAGTTAGTCGCTTGAAATTTTGCACAAATACTTCTTATTAATGTAGGTCGGTTGGGATTGTAAGGCTCATATCGGTCAATGTTTTGATATAGCTGCCATATAAGCCGATCTTGGATCTTGACTTCTTGAGCCGCTAGAGGCCACAATTCTTATACGATTTGGCTGAAATTACGCACGAGGTGTTTTATTATAACTTCCAACAACTGTGCTGAGTATGGTTTAAATCGGTTCATAACCTGATATAGCTGCCATATAAACCGATCTGAGGTCCTGAATTCTTGAGCCACTAGAGGACGCAATTATTATCCGATTGGAATGAAATTTTGCACGACGTGTTTTGTTATAATATCCAACAACTGTGTCAAGTATGATTCAAATCGATCCATAACCTGATATAGCTGTCATACAAACCGATCTTGGGTCTTGATTTCTTGAGCCTCTAGAGGGCGCAATTCTTATCCGATTGGAATAAAATTTTGCACGACGTATTTCGCTATGACTTCCAGCAACTGTGCAAAGTTAGGTTCAAATCGGTCAATAAACTGATATAGCTGCCATATAAACCGATCTTGAATCTTGCCTTCTTGAGCCACAAGAGGACGCAATTCTTATCCGATTTGAATGAAATTTTGCACAAAGTATTTTGTTATAATATCCAACAACAGAGCCAAATAAGGTTCAAATCGGTTCATAACCTGATATAGTGTCATACAAACAGATCTGGGGACTTGACTTCTTGAGCTTCTAGAGGGCGCAATTCATATCCGATTCGGCTGAAATTTTGCATGATGTATTTTATTCTTACTTTCAACAACTGTGTCAAATAAGGTTCAAATCGGTTCATAACCTGATATAGCTGTCATATAAACCGATCTGGGATCTTGACTTCTTGAACCTCTAGAGGTCGCAATTATAATCCGATTTGAAATTTTGTACGACGTATTCTCTCATGACCATCAACATGCGTGTTTATTATGGTCTGAATCGGTCTATAGCCCGATACAGCTTCCATATAAAGCGATCTCTCTATTTTACTTCTTGAGCCACCAAAGGTCGCAATTCATATTCGAATTGGCTGACATTTACACAGGTCTCCAACATATAATTAATTTGTGGTTCAAACCGGACCATATCTTGATATCGCTCTAATAGCAGAGCAAATCTTCTCTTATATCCTTTTTTTTGCCTTAGAAGAGATGCCGGGAAAAGTACTCGACACATGCGATCCTCGGTGGAGGGTATATAAGATTCGGCTCGGCCGAACTTAGCACGCTTTTATTTGTTCTACATTTTTAAAAGATGGTGTTTATAGTGTCTGTATTTTAAACCATTTGTTGCGATATTTTGGTCTTATTTGCTTATCATGCCAATATAATTATTTTCGAAGTATAAATTTAGTCAAACCGTCAATCCCTTCCTCGTGTATAGAGTTAGTTTTTCCCCAATTCATCGTATTCTCTACGGCACAAGCATAGCCGCTCCTTAAACGGATGACAAATTGTGAGTCCTCGAGGAACAAAACACTTATCGTGTTTTTTTTGTTGTTGTCTTTCTTGCTACTCGTTTAATAAGCTAACAAATTTAACTGATCCACCAATCTTCATTTAGCTATCCTTGCCCTAATTAACTTTGTTCCATCTAATGCCACAAATCCTCAACTTTAACCACTTTGAAAATATTTTCCTTTTTTTATAAATTATAGGTACGTATATGTACGTGCCACAAAAGGGGTGTCAACGCTGAAGTAAGGAGAGCAACTAAGAGAGAAAAAAAATATCTTCACAACATAACACCAGCGGCAGCTGGGACTCCCACTCGCCAAAGTCCTGGTTGATGATGAGAGGGAATTTTTTGCGCACTACTTGGGTTAAGTTAACCAAAATTACTTTTATAGTAGTTGCTGCCATCACCTCGCAAAAACATTTTTTTATTTCGAGGGTTAAACTTGAGAACTATGCAAGAAGCGAAATATTGACTCTAGAAACATTGCAACACTTTAACAAGATACTCGCCCAGCTGTACCTCGTCGCTGATGGGTTGGGGCAATGCTGGTTGACTGGGTTTTGAGGAAACGAAAATTTGTGAGTTTTTCTCTACTCAGCCGCAGGAGTACAGTGACATTTTAATGTTTACCAAAAAGTTGTTGCAGCTTGCCACAGTTTTTCATAGCATAAAAAACTGCGTTGATGCTCAAAGCTTTTCCCCTTTTTTGTTTGTTGACGCATTTTGCGTCTGTCCTTTGCTCCTGCCTGCTAACTGAAAATGCAAAAACTTTGTCGAAATTTTATTGAGTTGTGCTAAGAATACTTCATGTCCGGATTCTTGGTGTTGAGAGTTTCACATTTTCCTCCGCAACGCTTGTTCGGTTGTATGAACACAACGAAAAAATTTTGAATTTTGCACTTTGAGTGTATGACTTTATTTAACACTTTTGCTTTGTGGAGAACGATGCAAGAACATAAAAAAAGCTGTAGAAGAAACTTCTTAACAAAATTTAGTTACATATTTTAGAATTTATAACACTCAGGTAGACTACATATAACACTTCTAGCTGTATTGTGGGCATTGTTAGTTTGTGTGAGAGTATGTGCCAACAGTGATTTGTAGTGACTATCAAAGTCACACTGCTATGTCTGTCCCACTTGAAATGACAACAGCATGATATTTTTTCTATTGATAGCTCATTGTAGTGTTTATCAGCAATCAAAAGCATTTGCTTCTGAGTTTGTTTATTTGGCTGGATAATTAGAATTGGCTACTATTGGCAAACTCAAACACTTCAATGTGAACAAAATGCTTGTGTATCGCACTACAGTTGCCAAACGCCATGGTGCTGCCCCAAACGAACTGCAACACACCTGAAATGTTTCAGCGAGTAAAGGCACAAATTCATAGAAATCAAATGACTAATGATTTGAAAATATCCCGGGAGAGGGTGCAACGACACATGTAAATACATTGAAAAACAAGTAATAAGGGGTTAAGTTCGGCCGGGCCGAACTTTGGATACCCACCACCTCGGGAATTTTTATAAACCACCTTTCATCAAAATACAGTGAAAATTGCATACCTTATGTCCCATAGAAGTTATACTAATATCTACAAGTCATTGTTAAATTGTGTACGACATAATATTGGTCTTTTTAGAAGCTATATCTAACAAGTAAGAGCGTGCTAAGTTCGGCCGGGCCGAATCTTATATACCCTCCACCATTGTCGAGTTCTATGCGCGGTATCTCTTTTTAGACAAACAAAGAATATTGAATAAGAACTGTTATGCTATTGGAGCTTTATCAAGTTATAGTCCGATTCGGACTATAAATGAATGCTGAACATTGTAGAAGTCATTGTGTAATATTTCAGTTCATTCGGATATAAATGGCGCCTTGTAGTGGCTCAAGAGCCAAAATCGGGAGATAGGTTTATATGTGAGCTGTATCAAGCTATTGATCGATTTAGACCATTTTAGACACGTATATTGTAGGTCATGAGAGAAGCCGTTGTACAAAATTTCAGCCAAATCGGATGAGAATTGCGCCTTTTAGATGCTCAAGAAGTCAAGACCCAAGATCGGTCTATATGGCAGCTATATCAAAACATGGGGTGATTTAAACCATACTCAACATAGTTGTTGGGAGTGATACCAAAACACCACATGCAAAATTTCAGTTAAATCGGATGAGAATTGCGCCCTATAGATGCTCAAGAAGTCAAGACCCAAGATCGGTCTATATGGCAGCTATATCAAAACATAGACCGATATGGCCCATTTACAACACCAAAAGACCTACACCAATAAGAAGTATTTGTGCTAACTTCCAAGCGGCTAGCTTTACTCCTTCGAAAGTTAGCGTGCTTTCGACAGACAGACGGACGGACATGGCTAGATCGACTTAAAATGACATGATGATCAAGAATATAAATATACTTTATGGGGTCTCAGACGCATATATCGATGTGTTACAAACAGAATGACGAACAATAAAGTTATTACTGATGGAGTTCAATGTCAATATATTTGGCTGGATAATTAGAATCGGCCAGAGGAGGCCACCGTAGAGCAGAGGTTGGCATGTCAGCCTATGACGCTGAACGTCTGGGTTCGAATCCTGGTGAAACCATCAGAAAACAATTTTTAGCGGTTGGTTTCCATCAGACAGGTAAAACTTCTCCCGAAAGAGGTGTCGCACTGCGGCACACCGTTCGGGCTCGGCTATAAAAAGGAGGCTCCTTATCATTGAGCTTAAACTTTAATCGGACTGCACTCATTGATATGTGAGAAATTTGCCCCTGTTCCTTAGTGGAATGGTCATGGGCAAAGTTTGCAACATTTGCAATTAGAAGCGGCTACTGTTTGCAAACTCAAACACCTCAAAGTGAACAAAATGTTTGTGTATCGCACTAAAAATCGTAATATTGATGCTGGTAGCGTTCCCAAAAGCCATGGTGCTGCCCCAAACAAACTGCGACTCACCTGAAATGTTTCGGCGAATGAAGGCACAAATTCATGGAAATCCACCCTGTAAAGGCAATCGAATGTCCAAAGATTTGAAAATATTCCGTGAGAGAGAGTAAAAAGTAAAAAGGCGCTAAGTTCGGCCGTTGCGAACTTTGGATACCCACCACCTCGGTAAACCACCTTTCATCAAAATCCGGTAAAAATTGCATACCTCATGTCCCATAGCAGTTATATCGAAATATGTCCCGATTTGGACCAAATATTAATGAGTACAAATCATTGTTCAATTGTGTATAACAAAATATTGGTCTTTTTAGTAGCTATATCTAAAAATAAACCGATCTGAACCATATACAACATGGATGTCGAAAAGCCCAAAGTAAGTCACTGTGTCAAATTTCAGTTAAATCTTTTTATAAATGCGCCTTTTTTAGGGCCAAGACTTTAAATCGAGATATCGGTCTATATGGCAGCTATATGCAAATCTTGATAGATCTAGACCAAATTACAGAAATATGTGGAGGGGTTTAACTTAACTCTCTTTTCCCATTTTCGGCAAAATCGGACAATAAAAGCGCCTTTTATGGGCCCATAACATTAAATTGAGAGATCGGTCTATATGGCGGCTATATCCAAATCTGGACCGATCTGAGTGAAATTGAAAAAGGATGTCGAAGGTCCTAACACAACTCAATGTCCCAACTCGCGTTTTAAGGCTCCAAAACTTAAAACCGAGAGATCGGTCTATATGACAGCTATATCCAAATCTGAACCGATCTGTGCCATATTAACTTAACATATTGTCCCAAATTTCGGCGACATCGGACAATAAATGCGCCTTTTATGAGCCCAAAACCTTAAATCGAGGAATCGGGGTATATAACCGCTATATCCAAATCTGATCCAATCAGGACCAAATTGAAGAAAGATGTCGAAGGGCCTAAGACAACTCATTGTCCCAAATTTCAGCAAAATCGGATAAAAAATGTGGCTTTTATAGGCCTAAGACCCTAAATCGGAGGATCGGTCTATATGGCAGCTACATCCAAATCTGGACTGATCTGGGCCAAATTGACGTAGGATGTCGAAGGGCCTAACACAACTCACTGTCCCAAATTTCAGCAAAATCGGAGAATAAATGTGGCTTTTATGGGCCTAAGACCTCAAATCGAATGATCGGTCTATATGGCAGCTATATCCAAGTCTAGACTGATTCGGGCCAAATTAACAAAGGAAGTCGAAGGGCCTTACACAACTCACTGTCCCAAATTTTAGCAAAATCGGATAATAAATGTGGTTTTAATGGGCCTAAGATCGGCGGATCGGTCTATATGGAGGCTATATCAAGATATAGTCTGATATAGCCCATCTTCGAACTTAACCTGCTTATGGACAAAAAAGAGTCCGTGCAAAGTTTTAGCTCAATATCTCTATTTTTGAAGACTGTAGCGTGATTTCAACAAACAGACGGACGGACATGTCTAGATCGTCTTAGATTTTTACGCTGATCAAGAATATATATACTTTATAGGGTCGGAAATGGATATTTCGATGTGTTGCAAACGGAATGACAAAATGAATATACCCCCGTCCTTCGGTGGTGGGTATAACATTATCATGGTTAAGCCTTACAAGTTCCAAAAATCACCCGATCTTACACAAAGGCCAAATAAAGTTGAACTCGAAAGAGCAAAGGAGTTGATGTGCTTGTAAGGACGTGGTGAAGTCTAGACGTACCTGTTGGAAGAATATACATATATATCATTCAAAAACAGTGGTGTGATATTATACGCTCATAGAAAAATGACGGTACTTAGCCAATACTGCCTGGTATTAGTTGGTTCGCGTCATTGACAAAGATTTTTAATACCATTTGGTATCAATTCAATACCAGACAAAGGAGGCTATTAAGAGTTGACAGCGTCAAATTTGTATTCTTGTCATTGACGCCATTGTAAAATATTTGTTAAACTAGCAAAGAAAGTGTTTCAATACAATTTCAGTGCGTAAAAACCTGTTCAAATACTCAAAGACGGTAGAAATGGAAATAGTACAAATTCTAAGGACATTCTACTTAAATAACATTATAGTCTCTTGTGTGTTGGTGTATTCATATATAAACCTCGTCTGGGAATCCATGAATATGGAATCAATTGCTGAATACAAAGAATTGAGGTTGATCACGGTGTAACATTACTTTTTGTAAGTATTAACATAAATAATCAAAATGAAATAAGATTAAAATTATTTTCAATGTTTTTTAGTGGGTGGAATAATCAATAACGGTTTGGTACTAAAACCAATAACGGCCTGTTACTAAAACCAATAACAGAATGGTATTAAAACCAATATCAGTTCCTTAATAAGGCTAGTACCAAACGATACTAATCATTTAATGTTTCATCCAAATCATCCGGCATTATATTTGTATCATACGGTGTTGTCTTACTATCAATACCGTATGGTACTGAAATGAGCACAATTAGTTTTTTAAACGACGGAATTCAGAATGAAAATTTTTACAAAATTATGCAACGAATTATTTCATCAGAGAAATTAAAGTAAATGTGATTGAAATAATGTTCCTATATTGCATAGAGTTTGTATGCCTTCCACCATTGGATGGGGGCATACTAATTTCGTCATTCCGTGTGTAACACCTCAAAATATTTGTCTAAGACCCAACAAAGTCTATATATTTTTGAGCATCATGACGTTATCGTTGTCGTTGATCTAGCCATGTCCGTCCTTCTGTCAGTCCATCCGTCGAAAGCACTCTAACTTTCCAAGGAGTAAAGGTAGGCGCTTAAAATTTTGCAAAAATACTTCTTACTGGTGTATGTCAGTTGGGATTGAAAATATGTCATATCGGTCCATGTTTTGATATAGCTGCCATAAAAACCGACCTGGGATCTTGACTTCTTAAGCCTCTAGAATACGCATTTCTTATCCTATTTGCCAGAAATTTTGTTCAACGGCTTCTCCCTTGACCTTCAATATACGTGTCTGTTATGGTCTGAATTGATCGAAAGTCTAATACGCTCTCATACGAACGCTATTTGTTTTTCTTTTCTCTAATCCCGAAATATAAAAGTCAACCCTCGTATTTGATCGAAATGACGACATATGGACATATGAACATGTTCGATGGGGCGAAAATTTTAAAATGTGGTCCTGCATAAGTTAAGTTAAGAGCTAATTTTTTTTTTCAGAGTCGAAATCACCACAAGATATCTGCATAAAAATATCTTATCGGCAAGCAATACAAAATATTGGCAAGGAATACCGAGTTTAGCTCTTGTATTATGACCAAATGTCAACGTCGATGAGTTTCTTCCTGGACCCTTTAGTGACTAAAAGTTTCCATAAAAAATTTGCAATATTACTATCCATTTCACAGTCTCAAAAGTATTTTGAGAATTTTTCGATTTCGCAACACAGTGAGGTGGGTTTTAAGAGAGGCTCAGTTAAATGCTGCCGAGTGTCTCACAAGTTGTGAATAGTAGAATGTTTCATACGGAGTAGCTTCAAATGCAGTCGCAATGGTCATCATGTTCCCGCGGCGATCGGTCCTATGGACAGATCGGTCCATAGGAGCTTGACATTCCTTAAAATGCAAATATGTCGCTACAACAATAGCAACAACGGATGGACAAACAGGGGTAGATAGTCTTAGAACACCAGGACGATCAAGATTATGTATACTTTGTGGGGTTACAGATCAATATTTCGAGGTGCTGCAAACTGAATGATTGGATTAATATATACCTATTGTCAATACACTAAGGAACAAAGGGACACTGCTTATGAACGGTTATCTTGTGAATATGATTACCTCTTTGTTATGTGTTGTTGTTGGATTTCATTGCTTATATGTTATTTGTAATTATTTTGTAGGCATGTATTACTCACATTACTGGCTGAGGTACTATCTGTAGCCGGTACTATAGAACTAACCCGACTAATCCGCCACACACCGGAATTTGATGCATCATGCCGAGGTAGGCGCCCCTTGGTGAGCAGGGGTGAGTATGGGGGATTGGGATGAAAGAACGATGCCTTCCTTATACCTTCCTTATGCATATGCAGGTTTCAGCGCCATGGGCGCGCTTGCCATCTGCGGTATCTTCCCATCCAAATGTGGGAGCCAAAAAGGTTCTAAGTTCAATTTACTCCCTTCGAATTATGGTTGCCTTTCGTTCGGCAAGCATAGAGTGAACGCGCACCTCTTGTAAATCGACTATTAAAAGCATATTTTCCCTCGTATTGTAAAAAACACTTGTACGGTGCCAAGTGTCCTTATTTGCACCATGTCATGAAAAAAAAACTTTCAGTAACGCCTAAGTAAGTTGTGCTTTTCTGTTTTTTTTTTTTTAAGTCATATTCCCCTTTGGAACCAGTAGATTCACCAGGAGTTTTTAACACAATAAGTTCATAAGAAAGAACTTTTGGGTAAACGAAATTGAGTAAAAAACAGAAGGAAAGCAAATGAACATAAGTAAGGTTGGCACTTGGTAATTTTGTTTCTGTTCTGCTGTTTTTCTACATCCTTTATTTTTTCCTCCAGAAAATGCAAAGAAAAGTTGTCCTATGAAGCAATTGCTTTAAAATAGATACGACTTTTAAATAAATTCCAGCTCAAAGGAAGGCTGGAAGAAGGCTAATTATCAACAATTGACGGAAAATAAACCAAGGCAAAGTTGCTCAAATACTTAACCTAGTGCTATAATTTTGCTGAATGTATTAACGAAATTAATTTTCCACATATATGGCATAATTAAATGTAGTGCGACAGAAGTTGTTTGTGAGAATGCTGATAAACTAAATTCTGCAAATTATTTTTTGTGATTTTTTTCTTTTCATTTTCGTTCCAACGAAACATAAAGAGATATTACCTAAAAGCCAGGGTTAAATAGTGACCGGCCCAGCAAAAAAAAAAAATAATAATAATTAAAACAAATAAAAGCGCGCTAAGTTCGGCCGGGCCGAATCTTGGGAACTCACCACCATAGATTCTGCTAAAAATGTATAAAAAATAAATTGAGGCATGAAGGGCACTTAAACTTCTCAAGGGTACGGGGAATGGAAGACACAGAGCCTGTATTCTTTCAAGGAGTAGTCTTAATGTTTTTCTTCTCCCGTCGCTAAGCACTGAAGATTTAGTAGTAGACAGCCTTGAGATAATCAAGCCTCATTACTGGCTGGCTTCCCTATATATGGCTCACGATTCACAGATGCCGCCTTCAAACCTTAAGTCGCTGGTTGAAGCTGCTTCTATAGGGAAGAAAGGCCTGATTGTAAAAAGTGATGCTAATGCACATCAGCAGATATGGGGAAATTCGGATGTCAACGAAAGGGGTGAGCTGCTTATTGAATTTATTATAAGTTGCAATCTGACGATTTGTAATAAAGGGGATGAACCGACATTTATTACCAGGAACAGGCAGGAGGTACTAGATAATACCTTTGTATCGGAAGATATAAGTGGAAGAATATGCGACTGGGAAGTTTTGGATGACCACAGCTTCTCTGATCATCGTTATATTAGTTTCAGCCTTCGAGAAAATACTGGAGTAGTGGTCCTTCGGCTAAACAGAAGAAAGGCAGATTGGGTATATTTCGGCACAAATTCAGCATGTCTATCCCTTCTAGACCCGAAAATGAACTGGAAACTACGGAGGATATAAACATAGTGGTCAAGCGGATCACGGATTGGGACAGTGAGTTGTGTTAGGCCCTTCGACATCCTTCTTTAATTTGTCCCAGATCGCTCCAGATTTGGATATAGCTGCCATATAGACCGATCTCTCGATTTAAGGTTTTGGGCCCATAAAAGGCGCATTTATCGTCCAATGTCATCGAAATTTGGGACAGTGAGTTAAGGTAAGCCCCTCGCTATACTGCTGCAATATGGAACAGATCGGTCTAGAGTCGGATATAACTGCCATATAGTCCGATCTCTCGATTTAAAGTTTTGAGCCCATAAAACGCGCATTTATTGTCCGATGTCGACGAAATTTGGGACTGTGAGTTGTGTTAGGACCTTTGAAATCCTTCTTCAATTTGGCTTATATCGATTAAGATTTGGATATAGCTGCCATATAGACCGATCTCTCGATTTAAGGTTTTGGGCCCATAAAAAGACAATTTGTTGTCCGATGTTGACGAAATTTGGGACAGTCAGTTGTGTTATGACCTTCAATATCTTTCTGCAATATGGCACAGATCGGTCTAGATTTGTATATAAATGCCATATAGACCGATCTCCCGATTTAAGGTTTTGGACCCATAAAATCCACATTTATTGTCCAATTTCGCTGAAATTTGGGACATCAACAGCTCTCTTGCAATATGGCCCAGATTGGTTCAGATTTGGATATAGCTGCCATATAGACCGATCTCTCGATTTAAGGTTTTGGGCCTATAAGATGCGCATTTATTTTTTCACCGCATGCATTTTCAAAGCGAACCACAAATATCTTCGTAAATGGCGAAATACAAAGCCAATCTCGGTTTTGTAGGGGCACTATTCAGCAAAAAATGAATTTTTTGAAATCAGACCACAGACAAAGATGCGGCAGCCCGAAAATCTTTTTCAAAATGGCAAGGTAATCAATTTAAATGACCTGCCACGAAGCCCCCGGAACACCTAGGGTCTTGACTTTTGCGCTTGACCTCGATAACACCTCAGCTCTTAGCATATAAAATGTCAAAGAGTTATCTCTATTCGTTCTCAAATGACATACATTGTCTATGCCACTGTGCGTTGTCTACATAAGGATGATTTATTAAATGAAGATTTTATTTCATATAAAACTATTGTATATGCAAATGACAAGAAAACCAATATATACTCACATATGTATATCATAATTTTTAGAAATTTATTCATTATATAGAGGCATTTTATTGAAAATGACCGCATAATATGTCTTAGCAATTGCATGGAATTTGTGAATTTAAGTATTTTTTGGGTATCGTTTTAGTTAACTGGGGCGAGTCCATCACAACGTTTTATCATTTATCAAAAATTCCTTTAATGGTTGTTTTATATCGGGTAGTTGTTATGGCATTTTCCCAAAACGAAAAAAAAAATGGAAAAAAGACAAAAATTTTTGAACTCAACTCCACTGAACTGAATCAAATGAAAATGATGATGATGGCGGTAAACAGACATTCAGACAGTCAGTAGTCACCGAGCCAAGACAGCAAGAAAATCTAAAGCGGGAATATGGCAAATAAACTGCTACTGCTGCTGCTGCTGTCGTCTCCCATATGAACAATTTATTTTCCGGCAAAATGTCAGAATACGAGAATATTTGTTTCTGCTGGGGCTGTATTTTCGATGTTGCTCTCGTTTTGTAGATTTCGCCTGTCACCGAATACAATACAGGCGACATTTGTACCAAGCAACAATCCGCCCGACCAACCGACCGGCAGACAGACAGACAGACCAAGCGATATACATCCAAATGTACAAACAATTTATTTTTACTGCAAATTTAATGACATAACAACAGTGGTGGCAGCTAAAGAAATGTCTCTCCATTTTGCTTAGCGAATACAAAATACTTAATCTTTTTTAGCTTTTTTTGTATTTTGTTTTGGTTTTTCTATAGCCTTCCGACCCTGCCAAACAAGCGAGCAGTCATTCTCCAACCCATCCTCGGGCAGGACATTACCAGATTTCAACATTTCGACAATCTGACAAAATGGTTTTTCATCTGGCTTTTATTGTGTATAGAGATTCAATAAAAAAGGCGAAGGAAAACATATTCTTGCCATAATAAATGATGAAGTCTCTCGGCAAAAAATAAAACAAAATGTAGGCCAGAAGGCGGGGAAGCTTGTACAGCTGTATAGAGTGAAGAAAACCGGAAGCAAGAGAAATTCAACAACAACACAAAGAAATTTACAGCTAATGATAGCAATTTCCGTTAGCCTAAGTATAGCGAAATAATGTAGAGGCCTTTTTGCTATCGTCCTTGAAAGTGATACATCGAGCTTTTCAAATGATGAACAATTGAAATCCGCTCAGTGTTGTTCATAGACGAATGATGACATAGCTGTGGTTTGGTGTGTTGTGATATTTTGCAACCATTCTATAAAGAAAGGTTACAAATAAAGGATTCCATATACTATATATTTATACCCAACACCACTACTGTTGTACAGGGTATTATAACTTAGTGAATTTGTTTGTAACACCAATAAGGAAGAGAGATAGACCCATTGATAAGTATACCGAACGACTCAGAATCACTTTCTGATTCGATTTAGCTATGTCCGTCTGTCTGTCCGTTCATCCATGTTAATTTGTGTACAAAGTACAGGTCGCAATTTTCATCCGATCGTCTTCAAATTTGCTACAGGCATGATTTTCGGCTTAGAGACGAAGCCTATGGAAAAAATCGATTCAGTTCTGGATATGACTCCCATATATATTCGTCCCATTTTCAGTAATAATGCAATAAAATGGTCATTTGTTAACCGATTTTCTCGAAATTCCTCTATGTTGAGAAATAAAAAGCAAGACGGCGAAGGTTAAGTTAGGAGGCCACCGTGGAGCAGAGGTTAGAATGTCCGCCTATGACGCTGAACGCCTGGGTTCGAACCCTGGCGGGACCATCAGAAAAAAATTTTCAGCGGTGGTTTTCCCCTCCTAATGCTGGCAACATTTGTGAGGTACCATGCCATGTAAAACTTCTCTCTAAAGAGGTGTCGCATTGCAGCACGCCGTTCGGACTCGGCTATAAAAAGGAGGCCCCTTCTCATTGAGCTTAAACTTTAATCGGACTGCACTCATTGATATGTGTGAAGTTTACCTATGTTCCTTAGTGGAATGATCATGGTCAAAATTTGCAATTTTGAAGGTTAGGTTATTGTAGCTGTCTACAATCAGAATCTCTGATACAAGAGAATCCAATATGACATAAAGACTGGTAAATTCTTTTTGCGATCACATTTGAAACACTACAACAATTTCCATGAAATCAAACTTATCTTATAAGAGTTTTTCAAAAAGTATTTATTCATTCATCAATTACTACCTTGTCCCATTTAAAGTATTCCCCCTCAGATATTTTTTCCGTTTTTTATACCTACCACCATACGGTAGAGTGTATATTCATTTAATCATTCCGTTTGCAACACATCGAAATATCAATTTCCTACCCTACAAAGTATATATATTTCGGATCGTGCTAAAATTCTAAGATGATTTAAAGATGTACGTGTGCCTGTCCGTCTATACGTCTGTCCATCTGTCCGTCCGTCTGTTGTAATCACTCTAAAGCCTTCAAAAATTGAGATATTGAGCTGAAATTTGGCACAGATACGTCATTTTGATGCACGTTGAATGGGCCAAATCGGACCAAATTTTGGATATAGCTGCTATATAGACCGATCTGCTGATAAAAGGTCTAACGCCCATAAATGCTTGATTTTTTTTCCGATTTCGCTGAAATTTAAAATAAGTGATTAGTTTTAGGCCTCCCGACATCTAAATAAGGGGCAGGTCGATCTATATTTCGATACAGCTCCCATATAGACCGATCTGCCGGTAAAAAATCTGAAGCCCATAGCAGCTATATTTATTACCCGATTTGGCTGAAATTTGAAACAGTGAGTTATTTTAAGCCTCCTGCCATCTGACCTAAATATGGTTTAGATCGGACTATATTTGGATATAGCTGTCATATAGACCGATCTCCAGATAAATGATCCGAAGCCCATAAAACCATTATTTTTTATCCGATTTCGCTGAAATTTGTAACAATGAATAATTTAAAGCCCCCCGACCTAAATATGGTTAAGATCAGATTACATTTAGATATAGCTGTCATATTGACCGATCTGATGACAAGGGGTCTGAAGCCCATAAAAGCTTTATTTATTAACCGATTGCGCTGAAAATTTAAACAGTGGGTTATGTTAAGCATGCCGACATTCGACCCAAATATAGTTTAGATCGGACTATATTTGGATATAGGTGCCATATAGACCGATCTGCCTATAAAGGGTTTGACGCCCACAAATGCTTTATTTTTTATCAGACTTCGCTGAAATTTGAAACAGTGAGTCGTTTTAAACCTCCCGACATCCACCACAAATATTTTTCAGATCGAACTATATTTAAATATAGCTGCCATATAGAGCGATCTGCCGTTTAGAGTCTGGAACCCATAGAAGCTGGATTTATTCCTCAATTTCGCTGAAATTTGAACCAGTAAGTTGATTGAAGCCACCCGGCATCTGACCTAAATGTTATAAAGATCGGACTGTATTTAGATATAGCTGTCATATAGACCAATATGCCGATTAAAGGTCTGATGCTCATAAGAACATTATTTATTACCCGATTTCGTTGAAATTAGAAAAACTACGTTTTTTTTAAGTCTATCGACATCCGACCCAATCTTTCAATTTAGGGACTTATTCCCATAAAAAGCTGTTTTATTGTCTGAAAATGTTACCTGCATATGAGTACTCGGGACCTGCATAAAATATGATCGAGACCAGCCCCTATTAAGATAAAATTGCAAATTTTGTCCATGAACATTCGTTCGGACTCGGCTATAAGAAGGGACCTCCTTTTTATAGCCGAGCCCGAACGGCGTGCCGCAGTGCGACACCTCTTTGGAGAGAAGTTTTACATGGTATAGTAACTCACAAATGTTGCCAGCATTAGGAGGGGAAAACCACCGCTGAAAATTTTTTTCTGATGGTCTCTGCAGGCGTTAAGCGTCATAGGAGGACATGCTAAACTTTGCACTACGGTGGCCTTCCCCTATTAAGATATAACTACGGATATAATAGTGGAGTATAATAATATAGGATGATTATTATATCCTTGCTTAATTTGGTCCACATCAGTCCATATTTTTTATAGGTGCACGATCGATCTTTCGATTTAAAATCTTGGCCCAATAAAAAGCGCATTTATTATCCGATGTCTTGAAATTGGAAGCAGTGACTTATGGTCACTATATGGTTCAAGACGGTTTATATTTAGATAGATCCAAAAAGACCAATATTTTGTACCACATAATTGAACAGTGACTTATATTTATTAGACCACTCAATGTCCGCGACGAATTTGGGTGCATAATTTTCCAATTTTCACAGGATTGTGACGAAAGGGTGTTTATATATATTCTCGAGGTGGTGGGTATCTAAAGTTCGCCCCGGCCGAACTTAATGCCGTTTAACTTGGCTAATTCTCAAAATACTTTTAAAACGCGCTTTTCATTTTTTCGAAAAGTAAAAAATCGAAGAGCACACCAAAACACGATGAATACTTTTATCTGTCAAAACAAACCGACAATCCAAAATGGCTGATATTACCAACATATGTAACAGACACGTACCAACGATACAGAAAACATGTAAAAAGGCATTAATTTCGGCCGGACCGAACTTTGGCCACCCACAACCTCGGGTATATATGTAAATCACCTTTCGTCATAATCCGGTTGAAAATGCATAATTTATGCCCCCATAGCAGCTATACAGAAATATGGTCCGATTTGGACCAAACTCGGCACGGACATTGAGTGGTCGTATAAGTACAATTCAATGTTCAATTTTGTAGAAACAAAAATTGAAACTTTTGGTAGCTACATCTAAATATAGACCTATCTGAACCATATGCGACACGGATGTCGAAATGCTTTACATAAGACACTGTGTAAAATGAAAATCGGACTATAAATGCGCCTTTTATGGGGCCAAGACTTTAAATCGAGACATCGGTCTATATGACAGCTTTATCCAAATTTGAACCGATCTGGACCAAATTGAAGAAGGATGTTGATGGTATTAACACAACTCACTGTCCGCAATTTCGGCGACACCGGACACTAATTTCGCATTTTATAGGCCCAAAACCTTAAATCAAGAGATCGGTCTATGCGGCAACTATATCCAAATCAAAACCAATCTGAGACAAATTGAAGAAGAATCTTTCGGCGAAATCGGACAATAAATGCGGCTTTTATGGGACCAAGACCTAAAATCGGCGGATCGGTCTATATGGGGGCTATATCAAGATATAGTCCGATATAGCCCGTCTTCGAACTTTATCTGCTGATAGATAAAAAAAAGAGTCTGTGGAAGGTTTCAGCTCAATATCTTTCTTTTTGAGGACTGTAGCGTAATTTCAACAGACAGGCGGACCGACATGGCTAGATCGTCTTAAATTTTTGCAACGGTCAAGAATATATGTACTTTGTAGGGTTGGAAATGGATATTTCGATGTGTTGCAAACGGAATGACAAAATGAATATACACCCATCCTTCGGTGGTTGGTATCAATATTTTTCAATCTAAAATTAGATTTTTGGATTTAAAATAGCAGACTTTGTTATCTGAAAAAACTGTTCTAAATGTTTCCTAAAACAGCCTCACTATGTGTGCTGAAACAGCAGTCATGTCTGCTTTCCCTATTTCAGCAAACAAAAATTTTTGTGTTAGTAAACATTTTTACTGTTTTGAATAACAAATTTAGTTGAGTGTAGCCATCTCTGGAGAACATATTACTGAATTCAAAAATCGCCATCGACTGGCAACGACAGGTATGAAGAGTTGAAAATTCACCTGCTGTGAGTGCAGAAGCAAGGAGATATCTCAGGGAATTGTAGAGCAGACGAGCTTGCAAGACTAGTAAATACCTTACATTTTCCGGGGAATTTAGTGGTCATAAAGGGGGGAGGGTTGTGAGCATCCCAAAATTATGTAACCTAATCTTGACTGGAAGAGGTCAACCGCTTTGCTGTCGCTAGCTAGAACAAACGTCCCAGTCATTGTGTCCGTCACTGTCTAATCGGAAAACATGCTGACTGACTGAAGGTTGCCAGTAACTATGTCAGACTATGCCATGTTGTCAGAATGAATGAAGAAGCTCCAGCAAAGAAGTCTTTTGAAGGCAAACACGGTGGTACACGCAAACCGGGAAGACCAAAAGTCCGATGGAAAGATCAAGTTGTGGGAGACACCTCGAAACTTGGTGTCAGAGATTTTAGAATGAGCGCAGAAGATTGAGGCGCTTGGAACGATACTCTATGTTCGGCTAGTGGAACAAATATTTCGTCATAGCCAATTAAAGTAAGTAAGTAAGAACATTCGCAAGCTGTTGGGCTTTTTAAAGCGATCTGGATGGTTCAACGGTAGGAACTAGAAGGCATCTTCTTTCTTCTGTTCCTGTGGTATCACAATGGACTAAAACGTCTAAGTGAGTCTGATGGCAAACTGCCACTTAAACCTTACCTATTCAGGCCTGCTCCGGTTTTCGAAAAACAAAAACCAAATATTTTCAATACTTTAATCAAATTTCTATATAGTAAGAGGTGATATCAAACCAAATCAAATCAGGTGATATCAAAACATAAAAGAAGAAGACTTAGAAAACATTGGCAAGGCATTTTTTTTTCGTTTTGCGAATTTGTAAGACGGAACAAGCCTGATTAGGTATATATTGGATTTATAGCCACCATGAGAACCAACAAACCAATACACTAACAATTATGGGAGAGACGTTCTCCTGTTAATAAAATTTAAATACACTACAGACATTTAAATTGCCTAGGCCTTAAATATAAATAGTAACCCACGTGTAATTTTATGCAATTACAACATTTCCTACTAGCCATAGGTTCAAACCACAGTACCGATTTTCTTGCTAATTTTTGTGACTCCAGCTGAAGCTGAATGCTGACTTTTCGTATTGGTTCGTCTTAAGTTAAATCACACATACGCACACATACCACATGCACATGTACATAGCAACATTTAGGTGAGTGAGTTTGTTGCATATTTATGCTCGTTTTGACTTAAATTTCCTTTCCTTTATGTCTTGTATGGGCATTTAATGAATTTGAACAAAATCAATGTTGGATGTTGAATTTTATATGAGCTGACGGATGAAAACAACAACGGGAAAGAAAATGCTAAACAATAAAATTGAAATCGAATTGACGATTGAAGCCAGCGAACCCAATAACAACAACCGCAGTACCTGCAAGAGAATGCATTTACACCCAAAAAAGGCTAAACACGACAAATGAGGATTTTCGTTGGTAAAACTGATTCGAACATCAACACACAAACACTTAGCTCGACATGCATTCGCTCATTCAGATTTCAGTTGAAAAATGTCAATATTTACATAAATTAGCTGTTAAACGCTAAATAAGGCTTAAGAGACCAACAACATAAGCTATGAAAAACCAACAGCAGTAAGAGCATAAACAACCGCAGCAACAGGCCTCAGCGATGACGACGACAATTTATGCGCATGCACGCACGTTTCCCAAACGTCAACCGAAAAATTAACATACGCTAAGGCGTCCATGGCCACAACTTGTTGTCGAGTACCGCAAAATTATCATTTTGGGTCTAACCACAAACAAAAAAAAAAACACAACATTAAAAGACCAATTCACAATTCACAATGACCAAATGTCCACATCCCACAAATGACATCTGAAATTGCTATGAGATGTGCAAGGGATATCAACAATTTTAAATGCATTTGCCAAAAATTCTCTCAGTGTACTGCTGCAGCAAAAGGATTTATAATTTATTTGGTTCTTCATTTTCATGTTACCTTTAATGCATTTATTTATTGTGCTTTAATTCTTTAACATTTAACATTATCTGTCGTCTGTCGGTCGGTCGGTTGGTTGATGGCTCGGTTAATATGAGCAGTCCGCTCCGTTGTATTTTTCCTTTTCTGGTTTTTTGGGTTCATTGGTTTTGCATGCATTGCAATGCAACACATTGTGCAAAATGTATTTAATTATTTTTTGTTTTACTTGCAGTCCCTGGCAAAATAAATATTTATGTACACATGCATCTCAGGCCATTGTGAACAGGGTAGAGAAACCAATGGCGATTACGATATCAATCAATCATTAAATGTTTATCAAAGACTTATGAATTTTTACTTTGTACAGAATGAGAGAGAAGTTGACTTTGTCTTTTTAAAATTAATTTGCAATGACTTTTTTTCGAATTAAATTTTTCGGGGATATTTCTTCACTTATCATTGAGTGTATTATTATCAACCCTATCGGAATGTTGCCAAACGTTCGAAGTCATTAGATAGACCTAGAATGAAATGGCTTTCAAGGATACATGTACTGCACTCCATGAACATTTCATTCAGGAACAAGGGCAAACATATCAAATAGAGCTGTCCGTTCAAGTTTAAGCTCAATGAAAAGGGTCATCCTTTTTATAGTCGAGACCGAACGGCGTGCTGCAGTGTCATACCTCTCTGAGTATAAGTAACTCACAAATGTCGACAACATTTTGACAGAATAACCACCTCTGCAAATTTTGTTGATGTTGTCACCAGGATTCGAACCCAGGCCATCCCAGGGCCAAGTCAAGTTCTTTGAATAGGCTGAAACTAAAACAAGTAAAATGGCGTTAAGTTCGGCCGGGCCGAACTTTGAATACCCGCCACCTCGGATGTATATGTAAACCACCTGTCGTCAAAATCCGGTGAAATTGCATCTTATGCTCATAGCAGCTAAATCGAAATATGTTCCGACTTGAACCAAATACTCATAAGTACAAGTCATTGTTCAATTGTTTATAACAAAATATTGGTCTTTTAAGTAGCTATATCTAAAAATAAACCGATCTGAAACATATACGACATGGATGTCGAAAAGCCTAACTAAGACTACTAACTCACTTACACTGGCTATGACAGAATATTTGTTCCACTAGCCGAACGCAGAATTGCGTTCCAAGCGCCTCGATCTTCTATGCTCATTCTAAAATCTCTGACGCCAAGTTTCGAGGTGTCTCCCACAACTTGATCTTTCCATCGGACTTTTGGTTTTCCCGGTTTGCGTGTACCACCGTGTTTGCCTTCAAAAGACTTCTTTGGTGGAGCTTCCTCATCCATACTGACAACATGATCTAGCCAACGCAGCCGTTGTATTTTGACGTGTGTAACTATGCTATCTTCGTCATACAGCTCGTGGTTCATACGTCGCCTATATTCTCCATTAAAGCAAACTGGTTCATATATTTTACGAAGAATCTTTCTCTCAAATACTCCAAGCATCTGCTTTCACAAGTACCCATGCTTCAGAACCATATAACAGCACGGGTAGTATCAGTGTCTTGTATAGTGTGATCTTCGTCTGTCGAGAGGTGGCCTTGTTTCTAAACTACTTACTTAGTCCAAAGTAGCATATATTTGCCAGCATTAATCTTCGCTTAATCTCTTAAGGCGATGCCGAGGTAGATAAAGTTACTGACTATCTCAAAGTTGTGGTTCCCAACTTTCTCCATTCTCTTTATCTGCAAGGCAAGGCTTTTTGGGAGTTGAAACCATCCATTTCGTCCATTTACTGCCAGACGCATTTTCACTGAGTCTCTTTCGATTCCTTTAAAGGCTACAGTGAAGTGGTGACCGACCTATTATATCGATGTCGTCGGCATATACGAATAGCATGTGTTTTCTTGTGATTAGTGTGCCATATCTATTCACATCTGCCTTTCGTATAATCTTCTCCAGCAGGATATTAAAGAGATCACACGATAGGCTGTCTACTGAAACCTCGTTTGGTATTAAATGGATCGGAGAGATTCTTTCCTATTCTTACTGAGGAACGCGTATCAGCAAGTGCCATCCTGCAGAATCTTATTAATTTTGCAGGGATACCAAACTCAGACATGGCTTGAAATAATTTTGGACGTAAAGGAGTATCGAAGGCTGCTTTGTAGTCAACAAGGAGATGGTAGGTGTTGATTTGTCCCTCTCGGGTCTTTTCCAGGATTTGGCGCATTGTGAATATCTGGTCTAGTGTGGATTTTCCAGGTCTAAAGGCGTATTGGTAGGGCCCAATTATCTCATTGACTTTAGGTTTCAATCGTTGACACTGTACGCTCGAGAGTATCTTGTATACGATGGGGAGGAGATTTATTCCTTCGAGCATAACTAAGTCACTGCGTCAAATTTCTGTGAAATCTTATTATAAATGTGCATTTTATGGGGCCAAGACTTTAAATCGAGATATCGGTCTATGTGGCAGATATATCCAAATCTGGACCAATTTGGGCCAAATTGCAGAAAAATGTCGAAGAGCCTAACATAACTCAATGTCCCAAATTTTGGTGAAATCTTACAATAAATGCGCCTTTTATGGCCCCAAAACCTTGAATAGAGTGATCTGGACCGATCTGGGCTAAATTGTAGAAGGATGTCGAAGGACCTACCACAACTCACGGTCCCAAATTTTGGCAAAATCGGTTAATAAATGTGGCTTTTATGGGCCTAAGACCCTAAATCGGTGGATCTGTCTATATGGCAGCTATATCCAAATCTGGACCAAATTGAAGAAGAATGTCGAGTGGCTTAATTCAACTCACTGTCCCAAATTTTAGAAAATCGAATAATAAATGTGGCTTTTACGGGCCTAAGATCCAAAATCGGCGGGTCGGTCTATATGAAGATATAGTTCGATATAGCCCATCTTCGATATTTACCTGCTTATGCACACAAAAAAGAATCTGTGCAAAGTTTCAGCTAAATATCTCTATTTTTAAAGACTGTAGCGTGATTTCAACAGACAGACGGACAAATGGACAGACGGACGGACATGTCTAGATCGTCTTAGATTTTTACGCTGAACAAGAATTTATTTACTACAATATAAAGGGTCCGAAATGGATATTTCGATGTGCTGCAAACGGAATGACAAAATTAATATATCCCCATCATTCGGTGGTAAGTACAAAAGTTTTAGTGCAAAGCTTCACCTTAATATCTTCACTTTTAAACACAGTGACATGATCACCACACACAATCGGATATTACGACGATCAGAACATATACACTTTGTGGGGTCTATATGACCACATATTGCCTAGACGTTTTCGGTCATTGTGATACCACAGGAACAGAACAAGGGAGATATCCCCTAGTTGCTATCGTTGAACCATCCATATCGCTTCATAAAGCACAACAACTTGCGAACGTTCAGATCCGCTAAATCAGACAGGTTCTTCCTTCTGACTGCCAGTGCGGGACCCACACACAGAAGGTATTCTATAGTATCTACTCCTTCCCCGGTACCCAGAGCAGGTGAATTTTGAACTGATCAGCCATCTCGTTAAGAGATCTGCAACAGTTAGGGCGGTTTTTGTGTTCAGAAATACGTTCTCCGTGTACTTAATGGCTGCCTGGCTGTCTGAAAAGATATTTATGTCAATCGTTGTTATGACGTTATATCTTAGCCATTCCACCACTTCCTTAATTGCAAGGATCTCCCCTCGATACACACTGCAGTCGTCGTGCAACCTTTTCAATATGGCCAGTTCTATATCTCTAGAGTACACCCCAATCCCACCTACAATAGAAGTTTCATTTGGAACCATCCGTATAGAAGTCTATCTAACTTCTATTCCCACAGATATCGTAATTCCAATCGGTTCTATCATAAAAAGTGGTACAGCACTTTTTTCAAAAACCGGCTCAGGCAGGGTGTAATCCACACTGTGTGGAACATCGGACATTATAACAAAGACAACACAGTGCCCATATCCATCACATCACCGAAGAGAAAGCTCGCTTAGCCTCACAGCAGTGGATGCAACAATTTGTCTAGCCACAGTATCCCGGGCCGTTAGATGTAGCATTAAATTCAGCGCATCAGATGGTGTCGTCCTCAGTGCGACTGTGATGCACAAACAAGCCATCCTTTGAGTATTGAACAGAAGTTGGACTTTTGAAACGCCGTCCACCACACCACAACACCATATAGCATTATTGGCCTGACAACTGCAGTATATGCCCAATGCATGACACGCGGTCTAAATCCCCAACTTTTGCCAATGGCTATCTTGAAGGTGAATAGGGCAAGAGTTGTATTTCTTTCCCTTTCCAAAATGTTGGATTTGAAGTTCAATTTCCTTTCCAGCAAAACACCCAGGTATTTTGCGCTTTCTGTAAATGGAACATTCTCTCCACACAAGGTGACTGGTGCCACTGTAGGAAACTTGTTTCTCCTGCTGAAAAAAACTCCTTCTGTCTTGCACGGATTTACGCCTAGACCAGTTTTGGTAGTCCACATCCCAGTTGCAAGAATATCTCCAAGAGTGCTGAGAATCTTTTTCCTAACCGCAATTACTACCTCATCAGCATACGCGACCACTTTTACACCCCTTTTCTTCCAGAGACAATAATATATTGTTAATGGTTATATTCCAAAGTAGAGGAGACAATACACCTCCTTGAAGTATTCCTCTGCTGACCCATATTTTTAGATCCACAGATCCCAAGCCTGCCGTAATGCATCTTTTAGTAAGTAAGTTAGTGATAAACTTTCTTGCGGTAGATTTGATGCCTAGAAACTTCAACTTCATCACGATTGACGTCAGTTTTACATTATTGAAAGCACCTTCTATGTCAATAAATGCTACCATTGTATATTCCTTGATGGCGGGAGAACCCCTATATAGCCAACTAGGTCGTGTAGAGTTGTTTCAGTGGATTTACCTTTACTATATGCATGCTGCTGCCAAGACAGGCGATCTCCAGGTATCTGTGAGCTAAGATGTGTCTCTATCAACGGATACAGCTGTTCGTTTCATCACTAGAGATAAACCAATAAGGAAAGGCATAAGTCGGTTGGTGCTGACTGTATAATACCCTACACCTACCCTGTAAATACAAAGTGGGAGCTATATCTAATTCTAAATCAATTTGATGGACCTTGGCGGATGTTTTCAGATGGTTTTATTAAACAATCCGTATCAAATTTCGAGCAAATATGTTCAAACGGCAATAACTACGGTTGACTTGTCATTTGTCATTGTTGCAAATTTCCTAAAATTTGACGAACATATATGTACGGAAGCTATGTCTAAATCTGAACCGACTACGACCAAACTTCTTAGACATCGGGGTAATTGTCGAGAAAAGCGTTATGCAAAATTGGTCAATAAATGCTCATGGAGTAAAATCGGGGGATATACATATATGACAGCTGTATCTAAATCTGAACCGATTTCTATGAAATTCACGAGTAATATTGAGAATGATAAGAAAATCATTCCTGCCAAATTTCGAGAGAATAGGTTAACAAATGAGCACTTTATTGCAATATTTCTCAAAATCGGACAAACATATATATATGTGGAAGCTATATCTAAATCTGAAGCGGTTTTTAGCAAACTTCTTGGATATTGTGGTAGTTGTCGAGGAAAACGTTGTAAAAAATTTTGTTAAGATTGGTCAATAAATGCGCTTGCAGTTCCTCTAGGAGTGTAAACTGGGTGATATATTTATATGAGAGCTATATCTAAATCTGAACCGATTTAGTTATGTTATATGAATTTGAATATGCCCACCTCTGTGATATCATACATACGCATATGTATATACATATATATATATAAATACGCATGCATGAACCACTTATGTATGTGTATACTTACTTAATCATATGAGCTCATGTATACAACACATAAAGTATGTGGCATCCTTGTATAAAGAAAAGTTAAGTAATGTTAATTCAATGGTCAGAAGACCACAAATAACAGAAATTCTCTTTGCAACTGCAACACTGTATGTAGTTTCATATTTACATAATAAGTCAGCCAACAAAGGTACATACACACACACACACACACACACACACACACACACACGCACGTTTCCATGCACCTGAGGAACATTCACCTGAGGTCAACAGCACATTTAAATTTGTGGAAACTCAGCAAAAGGCTGGGGTCAAATTAAAGGCAGTATTTTCATTCCTTTCATACCTTTAAGTGTGAGAGGTGAGAAAGACAATGAAAGTAGTTTTTCTTTTCAATTCTCATATTTTTCATACGCGGCTCTTAATTCTAACATGGGTATTCATTTTAAATGCATAATTTATGGAGATGATTTTAACACACAAAAAGAACAAAGTGTCGAGCATCGTGTTTTCTTCAAGGCCTATAATGAGTGGCGACACGTGGAGCGAGACATTTTTTTTTTTTTCAATGAAAACCAAAACTTTCCAAATTTATTGCATTTCATTGTAGACACTAGAATAGAGTGGGTGACAAAAGGCTAGGGAGAAAGTCTAAATGAAAGTAGAAAACCAGCTCTTATTTAAGAACATGTCATTAAACGAAACTGTTAATATAGTGAATATTTTCAAAATTTCGTTCTGCGGTAGAGAAAAATATGATTTAACTCGCTGTTCTGCGTCGAGCACAGTTGTCCAGAACGCGATGCCAAACCAGGTATCCATAGGTGAGAACCGGCTGAACAACCGCAGTGTATCGTCCTCGGCCTAAGCTACAAACTTCTTCCCATCGATCGGAGTGGAGAGAATTCAGACTCCATTTGACACATAACTCGACTTTAGTACTTGGCTAACAGGAAAAACGGCAGCTCTATCATATCCTGGATTCAGATCCCCTGAAAACACTCAGCTTTCTCCTCCTGATGAAAACAACAGTTCAGTCTCATCCTCACCCATTCAGATATTATCCTCAAGACCCCCCAAAAGGTCCGTAATCGTATTGAGTAAATCGCCGCCCACCATGACGACTATGCCTTCATTGAAAAACCAGATTATCCCATTGTTAAATAGAAGCCATAGACCCCACCTTACGGAGTTACTCTACCCACAATATTCTTAATGGTCGGTACAAACGCTAATAGTGGCATACCAGGAAAGGGTCTAGACGTTCCCATGTGTTAATTCATCCCTATAGGATATTAAAAATTAAGATTAAGAGACTTATTAGCTTATAGTCTCTTAATCTTAATTTTTAATATGTGGCATTGGTAGATAGCAGCTATATTTCCCCGACTTCGGGATGAAAATCACACTTAACGCCCGTCACCCATTCGACATGTAATCCAGCAAGACGCAGATCCTGACAAACAAAGGTTTCACGATTTAAACCCTACTGTTTCTTGGAATTACTAATGAAAGACCACGTACATATCATTTCAATCTAATCGAAAAAAATAGCGGTCTCTTGGGGCTCATGATGTGAAAACGGAAAATCGGTTTATACGGGAGCTTTATCGGGCTTAATACCGATTTGGACCAAACACGTCTGTTATAAGTTATAACAAAACACAACTTTCAAAATCTCGGCCCAATCGGTTAATAATTTCTACTTCTAGGGACTATCTTATATGGGAGCAATATCCGAGCCCAATAACGGGAGCCAATCTCCTTATCGGTGAGAGTTTTGGGAAAGACCGATGGCATAGACAAATTGTAGGCATAATTCGCACCATGGGGTGTACGCATCCCTACGTATTGGGAAGTGGCCTCTTTGGTCGTCAGGTTCGGGAAAGTTTTTCAAAACAAACACATATAAATGCATGAAATCTTTAATTGAATCGATAGTACGGTCCTTATAATTTAATGTTTGAAGATTATTTCATGCAAATGTTGATCGTGACGCGCCACAAATGCTTCATCTGCTTAGTCCAATTTTGGCATACCATTTCCAACATTTCGGCCGGTATATCACGAGCAAATGCTTCCATGTTGTCTTCCAATGCGTCAATTGCAGCGGGCTTGCCTGTATAGACATGAGCTTTAACATAGCCCCACAAAAAATGGTCTAAAGGCGTTAAAACGCCCGATCTAGGCGGCCAATTGACCGGTCCCGAACATGAAATAAAATGTTCACCGAACTCTCCTCTCAACAAATCTATTGTTACGCGTGCTGTGTGGCATGTGGCACCATCTTGTTGAAATCACATGTCATGCAAATCTCTTGCATTTTGGAGGGAAAAAAGTTGGATATCATCTCACGATAGCGCTCACCATTCACAGTTACGTTACGAATCGCATCATCTTTGAAGAAGTACTGTTTATGTCAGCCCATAAACCGCAACAAACTGTGTCTTGTTTTGGATGCATTGGTAGCTATTGCAATGCTTCTGGCTGATCTTCACTCCAAAATCGACAATTTTGCTTATTCGTCGCTGAAAACAATGAAGCGCGCAATGAACTTTCTAAACAGAGCACTCATTTTGATAATAAAATTCAATAATTTGCAAGCGTTGGTCGTTTGTAAGACGATTCATGGTTAAATTATGGACCAAACTGAAAATGTTTGGCAGTGAAACAAAACACGAAACTACCAGTTAAGCAGTGCTGCCATAATATAATAGCTAAAAAGCACCCTTTATAACCCATTGAAACTCCAATATCCCTGGAAACAAAAGTTATAGTCTATGTAACTTCTATTTCCAGAGATATTGCCGTTAGTCTTCACGTTTGACCGGTGTTTATAAAGTGGGGGTTGTAAACTCTGCAAAACTATGTGGCCCAATCTAAACTTCAGGTCTACCGCTTTGTTGTCGCAGACATTGTGCCTGTCATGACAAGTCACTGTCTGATCGGAAATCATGCTGACAGACTGAGGTTGCAGGTAGTGAATCAGCAGAAGCTGTGAGGACGTCAAGAAAGAACATCTGCTGTATGTATTCCACACTGGCAGTCAGAAGGATTACCAATTTAGGTTCTCATTTCGACGAGAAGTTGTCTGATTTTGCAGATGAGAACATTCATAAGTTGTTGTGCTTTTTAAAGCGATCTGGACTGTTCAACTGTAGGAACTAGAAGACATTTTGCTGTGTGTATTTCGCACTGGCAGTCAGAAGGATTTCCAATTTAGGTTCTCATTTCGACGAGAAGTGGACTGATATTGCTGATGTGAACATTCGTAAGGAGGCCGCCGTAGCGCAGAGGTTAGCATGTCCGCCTATGACATCTACTTTTTTCTCGATACCTCTCCTTGATTTGGCTCGTTGCTACTGATTGCAGGATTGCTCTATATGTCGCTTTCTTGGCTTCAGTAGCATTTCGAGACTCTTGGTCGTACCATGGGTTTCTTTGGGGAGGCTTCCGATACCCAAGTACGGATTTCGCGGCATTTTTCATGGAGCGGGCAATAGTTTGCCACTGCGCCATTATAACATCGGAACAAGGAATGCTGTTGATATCTGCTGTGTTTGCAGCTTTTCAATGTCCAGCTTCCGTGCAGTGTCAGATCGGACTTTCCTCGCCATGTTCAAACTTGTGCGAACCTTTGCTGCAACAAGGTAATGATCCGAATTTATATTCTCTCCATGGATAGATGGTACTTCTAACACGCTCGATGAATGCCTTCCATCTATCACAATGTTATCCATTTGGTTCCTCGAGTTTTGATCGGGTGACAGTCATGTGGCTTTGTGAATATTTTTATACCCATCACCGAAGAATGGGGGCATATTCATTTAGTCATTCCGTTTGCAACACATCGAAATATGCATTTCCAACCCTATGAAGTATAAATCTAAGACAATCCAGCGTAAAAATCTATGACAATCTAGCCATGTCCGTCCGTCCGTCTGTTGAAATCACGATACAGCTTTTAAAAATAGAGATATTGAGCTGAAATTTTGCACAGATTGCAGATTAAGTTTGGATATGGGCTATATCGTACTATATCTTCATATAGCTCCCATATGGATCGATCCGCCGATTTAGGGTCTTAGGCCAATAAAAGCCTCATTTATAATCCGATTTTGCTGAAATTTGGGACAGTAAGTTGTGTTCGTGTTCGTCAATTAGGCCCAGATCGGTCCAGATTTGGATATAGCTGTCATATAGACCGATCCGCCGATTTAGGGTCTTATACCCATAAAAGCCATATTTATTATTCAATTTTGCTGAAATGTAAGACTGTGAGTTGTGCTAGGCTCTTCGACATTTTTCTGCAACTTGGCCCAAAACGGTCCAGATTTGGATATAGCTGCCATATAGACCGATATTTCGATTTAAAGTCCTTGGCCACATAAAAGGAGCATTTACAATCCGATTTCACAGAATTTTAACACAGTGGCTGATGTTAGGCTTTTCATCCGTGTCGTATTGTATATTGTTTAGATCGATTTATTTTTAGATATAGTTAATAACAAGTAAAAGCGTGCTAAGTTCGGCCGGGCCGAATCTTATATACCCTCCACCATGGATCGCATTTGTCGAGTTCTTTTCCTGGCATCTCTTCTTAGGCAAAAAAAGGATATAAGAAAAGATTTGCTCTGCTATTAGAGCGATATCAAGATATGGTCCGGTTTGGACCACAATTAAATTACATGTGGGAGACCTTTTTAAAATGTCAGCCAATTCGAATAAGAATTGCGCCCTTTGTGGGCTCAAGAAGTAAAATAGAGAGATCGATTTATATGGGAGCTGTATCGGGCTATATACCGATTCAGACCACAATAAACACGTATGTTAATGGTCATGAGAGAATCCGTCGTACAAATTTTCAGGCAAATCGGATAATAATTGCGACCTCTAGAGGCTCAAGAAGTCAAGACCCAAGATCGGTTTATATAACAACTATATAAGATTATGGACCGATTTGAACCATACTTGGCACAATTGTTGGATATCGTAACAAAACACGTCGTGCAAAATTTCATTCCAATCGGATAATAATTGCGACCTCTAGAGGCTCAAGAAGTCAAGACCCAAGATCGGTTTGTATAACAGCTATATAAGGTTATGGACCGATTTGAACCATACTTGGCACAGTTATTGGATATCGTAACAAAACACGTCGTGCAAAATTTCATTCCAATCGGATAAGAATTGCGCACTCTAGAGGCTCAAGAAGTCAAGACCCCAGATCGGTTTATATGGCAGCTATATCAGGTTATAAACCGACTTGAACCATACTTGGCACAGTTGTTGGATATAATAACAAAACACGTCGTGCAAAATTTCATTCCAATCGGATAAGAATTGCGCACTCTAGAGGCTCAAGAAGTCAAGACCCAAGATCGGTTTATATGGCAGCTATATCAGGTTATGAACCGATTTGAACCATACTTGGCACAGTTGTTGAATATTATAACAAAACACGTCGTGCAAAATTTCATTCCAATCGGATAAGAATTGCGCACTCTAGAGGCTCAAGAAGTCAAGACCCCAGATCGGTTTATATGGCAGCTATATCAGGTTATGGACCGATTTGAACCATACTTGACACAGTTGTTGGATATCATAACGAAACACGTCGAGCAAAATTTCATTCCAATCGGATAAGAATTGCGCACTCTAGAGGCTCAAGAAGTCAAGACCCCAGATCGGTTTATATGGCAGCTATATCAGGTTATAAACGGATTTGAACCGTACTTGGCACAGTTGTTGGATATCATAACAAAACACGTCGTACAAAATTTCATCCCAATCGGATAAGAAATGCGCACTCTAGAGGCTCAAGAAATCAAGACCCAAGATCGGTTTATATGGCAGCTATATCAAAACATGGACCGATATGGCCCATTTACAATACCAACCGACCTACACTAATAAGAAGTATTTGTGCAAAATTGCAAGCGGCTAGCTTTACACCTTCGGAAGTTAGCGTGCTTTCGACAGACAGACGGACGGACGGACGGACGGACGGACGGACGGACGGACGGACGGACGGACGGACGGACAGACGGACGGACATGGCTAGATCGACATAAAATTTCACGACGATCAAGAATATATATACTGTATGGGGTCTCAGACGAATATTTCGAGTAGTTACAATCAGAATGACGAAATTAGTATACCCCCCATCTTATGGTGGAGGGTATAAAAAGATCAATAATTTGTAATACACAATTGAACAATGACTTTTGCTTATTAGTGTTTGGTCCAAATAAAATCTCTCAGAACGATTTTAATATCATGGATGAAGCAGCGGTCGGATTCTCACTCTAGGCGCTCGTAGATTATATCCTTGGTCTGCTCGTCCTTGCCTTCCGTCGGGGCATAGGCACAAATAAAACTGATGTTGAATAATTTGGCTTTTATGCGGATTGTGGCTAGCCTCTCACCCACAGTAGTAAAGCTTGATACAAGGTGTTTTAGTCTCCGATTAACAACAAGTTCACAGCCAAATTCACGCCTCGTGTTATGGCAGCTATAATATAGTTCGTCACCGTTTGGTGTTGTTGTGACGCCATTCCCAGTCCATCGCATATCCGGTAAGGCGGTAATATCTGCCTTATACTTCTCTAATACATCCGCCGTTTGCGTGTGTCGTCAACGTAAGGGCATCCCATTTTATACCCTCCACCATAGGATGGCGGTATACTAATTTCGTCATTCTGTTTGTAACACCTCGAAATATCCATCTTAAATCCCGTAAAGTAAATATATTCTAGATCTTCATGACATTTAAGTCGATCATGTCCGTCCGTCTGTCTGTCGAAAGCACGCTAACTTTCGAAATTTTGCGCAAATACTACTTATTTGTGTAGGTCGGTTGGGATTGTAAATGGGCTTTATCGGTCCATGTTTTAGTATTGTTGCCACATAAATCGATTTGGTATCTTCACTTCTTGAGCCGCTAGAGGGAACAGTTCTTATCCGATTTGGTTGAAATTTTGCATGAGGTGTTTTATTATGACTTCCAACAACTGTGCTGTGTATGGTTTAGATCGGTCTATAACCTGATATAGCTGCCATATAAAGCGATCTGGGATCTTGACTTCTTGAGCCTCTAAAGGACGCAATTATTATCAGATTTGGCTAAAATTTTGCATGCGGTGCTTTATTAGGACTTTCAACAACAGTGTCAAGAATAGTTTAAATCGGTCCATAACCTGATATAGCTGCCATATAAACCGATCTGGGGTCTTGACTTCTTGAACCACTAGAGGGCGCAATTCTTACTATCTTTGGCTGACATTTTACATAATGACTTCTACTTTGGTCTCCAATATTCAGTTCAATTATGGCCCGAAATGAACCATAACTTGATATTTTTTTTCCAATAACATAGCAATTATATTCTTTTATCCTTTGTTTGCCTAAAAAGAGATACCATGGCAAGAGCTGGACAAATGCGATCCATGGTGGAGGGTATATAAGATTCGGCCCGGCCAAACTTAGCACGCTTTTACTTGTTGCGATTTCTTTATTTCTCATAGTTTTCCAGGGGCGGTTTTTCAGTGCCGCATGGGTTTTGTGGGATTGCTCATGTATCCCCCGTTGTGGCGAGCCGCTTTCTCAATATCGGACGCTCGCCTCCAACCGTCCCTAACCTGGGAACAGACCCTGATGTTGGCCATTGGTTATTTGAAGGCGCCAAAAACACGCCTTATCATATTGAGTACAATTTGCAGCTACTCCGCATAAAAGGGAGCTTTCCACCATTCGCAACCTGATAACGATGGACACCACACAAGCCGGAGTTCAAAGTTCCAGCCATTAGCACAGTTCTCCTTATAACCACTCAACAATGGGTTTTGTCAGCAGGTTTTCTGCCGATTAAAGTTCATTTTTTACCAAAGAGCGAGGTGCTTATGGTCCGAAACTTCGCATCAACGTTCTCCGTTTGGCGGTACCAGTTGGCCTCTGGAGTTCTTGTATGGAACTGAAGAAGCCTTACAATGAACCTTCGCATCTTTCCCCTATGTCACTTACTGGAACGCTCCCACATTTGCTCCCATTTTTTATCCCACCCAAGGTGATCCTAATGGGCCCGATCATATATTTTGCTATAGAGCCTTTTTTCAATCAGCCATAATGCTGCTGCTCCAAAAAACAATGACAAACAGAAAAATCATACCCATACTATGCTTATGCTATTACTATGTATTTATTCACTGACAGGCAACCAAGCCAAGTCCTTTAACTCACTCCCCTTAATGTTGTACGAAGTCAAATGTTAAATATTCACAATCGTACCTCAGTGGATTTTTTTGCATCGACCGACATATGTTACTTTAATTAAGTATTTCATACTCAGAACTCACAAAGCTCAACGAAGTGACCTCATTGTGACATATTTTCACAAAGAATTTTATATCATTCTTATGAAATTTTATGGGCGAACAAATGCCGGGTTCTGGTGTTGGTGTTGGTGCTGACGTTGCTTTGTGGCGCCTTCTTAACGCCAATTTAATTTATGGCAATTTTTGCTCTTAGGCGGTGGAAAAAAGTTTAATTGCACATTTGTTCTTTTCTTAAGAAAAAGAAAAACATGTACATTCTGTACTTTCGTAATAAAACATAAATCTTTTTGTCAAGAGCAGAAAGATTTAAGAAAACAAATGTGTTTTAAATGATTTATTTAGGAATGTCCATATTGAGCATTGCGGTGATTCCAACCAAACGTAAAAAATTTTCAAAAGCATTAAAGATCACAAGAACTGTGTCGAAGAGTTAAAGTGTTAGACAGCAGCAGATGGCGGAAATGTAAATGGAGAAATAAATTTCTCTACCTTAAACGATTCGGCTTTCTCATAACATTATGGGGGGCACTATTGGATTAGAGTTTAATTTCAAACAACAGAAAACAAAATCACCCTTTTCTATAAATAAGAAGAAATGAATTTTTGTTCTTTCTAATATGCTTCCATTTGACATAAAGGCCTGAACTTTTGATTTAGAGAGCGACTTTGATTTTGTGGTGACAATAAGCTTAATTTGTGCCAAAGGTAGGTAAGTTCGGTCCATGAGCCCTCCACAGTGGCATGCTGTGCGCTCAAAATATACTAAACTAGCTGACCCGGGCCCGCTCCGCTGCACCTTCTTTTACTTTATATGGAACAAAAGTTTCCTCGGAATATTTATTTTCGACAATTAAAGGTCTTTTAGTGAAATAACATGCTAACTTGACTAACAGTTTAACAATATAAGTGCCTTTATCTGAATCCCATATGATCTTTATTGGTCTACGAATTTAAGTTTGAATGTAAGGTGTACTCCATTCTTAAAATACTTCATTTCAGACTGATATTCTCATGATGTCTGATTTAGTGGTGTTTTCGAGGGAGAGGTGGTCCCCCAGATACTTGGCCCTGAAAATATATCAGCATCGTGCTCTTTTCTCAAATACCATTTATTTAAACCCCATATTGCCATTGGCTTAAGGGAAGTTTACAGGATGAGGCGTCCCCCAAACACATGGCCTCAAAGTAGGTTAGCAAATTCGTTTTTATACCCTCCACCATAGGATGGGGGGTATACTAATTTCGTCATTCTGTTTGTAACTACTCGAAATATTCGTCTGAGACCCCATAAAGTATATATATTCTTGATCGTCGCGACATTTTATGTCGATCTATCCATGTCGTCCGTCCGTCCGTCCATCTGTCTGTCGAAAGCACGCTAACTGCCGAAGGAGTAAAGCTTGCCGCTTGAAATTTTGCACAAATACATCTTATTAGTGTAGGTCGGTTGGTATTGTAAATGGGCCATATCGGTCCATGTTTTGATATAGCTGCCATATAAACCGATCTAGGGTCTTGACTTCTTGAGCCACTAGAATGCGCAATTCTTATCCGTTTGAAATGAAATTTTGCACGACGTGTTTTGTTATGATATCCAATAACTGTGGCATGTATGGTTCAAATCGGTTCATAACCTGATATAGCTGCCATATAAACCGATCTTGGGTCTTGACTTCTTGAGCCTCTAGAGTGCGCAATTCTTATCCGATTTGGCTGAAATTTTGCATGAGGTGTTTTGTTATGATATCCAATAACTGTGCTAAGTATGGCTCAAATTGGTCCATAACCTGATATAGCTGTCATATAAACCGATCTTGGGTCTTGAATTCTTGAGCCTCTAGAGTGCGCAATTCTTATCCGATTTGGAATGAAATTTTGCACGACGTATTTTGTTATGATATCCAACAACTGTGCCAAGTATGGTTTAAATCGGTCTATAACCTGATATAGCTGCCACATAAACCGATCTTGGGTCTTGACTTCTTGAGCCTCTAGAAAGCGCAATTCTTATCCGATTTGAATGAAATTTTTGCACGACGTGTTTTGGTATGATATCCAACAATTGTGCCAAGTATGGTTTAAATCGGTTCATAACCTGATATAGCTGCCATATAAACCAATCTTGGGTCTTGACTTCTTGAGCCTCAAGAGTGCGCAATCTTATCCGATTCGAATGAAATTTTGCACGTAGTATTTTGTTATGATATCTAATAACTGTGCCGAGTATGGTTCAAATCGGTTCATAACCTGATATAGCTGCCATATAAACCGATCTTGGGTATTGACTTCTTGAGCCTCTAGAGTGCGCAATTCTTATCCGATTTGGCTGAAATTTTGCATGAGGTGTTTTGTTATGATATCCAACAACTGTGCCAAGTATGGTTCAAATCGGTTTATAACCTGATATAGCTGCCATATAAACCGATCTTGGGTCTTGACTTCTTGAGCCTCTAGAGTGCGCAATTCTTATCCGATTCGAATGAAATTTTGCACGTAGTATTTTGTTATGATATCTAACAACTGTGCCGAGTATGGTTCAAATCGGTCCATAACCTGATATAGCTGTCATATAAACAGATCTGGTGACTTGATTTCTTGAGCTTATAGAGGGCGCAATTCCTATCCGATTTGGTTGAAATTTTGCAAGACGTATTTTATTCTTACTTTCAACAACTGTATCAAATAAGGTTCAAATCGGTTCATAACCTGATATAGCTGCCATATAAACCGATCTTGAGCCTCTATAGGTCGCAATTATTATCCGATTTGCCTGAATCTGTCTATAGCCCGATACAGCTCCCATATAAATCGATCTCTCTATTTTACTTTTTGAGCCCCCAAATGGGCAATTCTTATTCGAATTGGCTGACATTTTACACAGGTCTCCAACACATAATTTAATTGTGGTCCAAACCGGACCATATCATATAGCCACATGTTGGCATGGTCGAAAATTTTTTCCCTTTAGGGGTGTTTTGGGAAAGAGGTGATGAAGCTTCATTGAAGCTTCACATTTACATGGTCGGTAATATACCCGATTTAAGGGTGTTTTGGGTATTGGGGTGGTCACCCAAACACTTAGCCCGGAAAATATATCAGCAACGTGCTCTATTCTCATATATCTATATATCATTTCTTTTTACCTTAATTTGCCATATTAGCCATTCCACCACATCCCTAATTGCAAGGATCTCCGCTTGATACATACTGCTGTGGTCGGGTAACCTTTTCGATATGATAAGTTCTAGATCTCTGGAGTACACCCCAAATCCCACCTGGTCGTCTAGTTTGGAACCATCCTTATAGAAGTCTATGTAACTTCTGTTATGAGGGATATTGTTGTTCCAATCGGTTCTATCAGGAGTAGTGGTACAGTAATTTTTATAAAAAAGCGGCTCAGGTAGGGTGTAATCCACACTGCCTGGTGTAATCAACCATCAGTGCATCAGATGGTGGCGTCCTCAGTGCGGCTGTGATGCACAAACAAGCCATCCTTTGGATCCGGCCAAGTATTGAGCAGTAGGTGGACTATCAAAGCGCCGTCCACCAGACCACAACACAATATAGCATTATAGGCCTGACAACTGCAATATATACCCAATGCATGACACGCGGTCCAAATTTTGCCAACGATTCTTTTGCAGGTGTATAGGACAAGAGTTGCCTGTTACCATTGTATTGGGTTGCCCAAAAAGTAATTGCGGATTTTTCATATAGTCGGCGTTGACAATTTTTTTCACAGCTTGTGACTCTGTAATTGCATTCTTTCTTCTGTCAGTTATCAGCTGTTACTTTTAGCTTGCTTTAGAAAAAAAGTGTAAAAATAGTATATTTGGTCAAAGTTCATTTTAAGTTTTATTAAAAATGCATTTACTTTCTTTTAAAAAATCCGCAATTACTTTTTGGGCAACCCAATATATTCCTTGACAGCGGGAGAACCTTCTATGTAGCCGACTAGGTCGTGAAGGGCTGTTTCGGTGGATTTGCCTTTACGGTATGCATGCTGCTGCCGCTACAATCGATCTCCAGGGATCTTTGTCCTAAGATATGTTTCTATCAACCTCTCAAGAGTCTTCAGCATAAAGGAGACAGACTAATAGGACGAAAATCATTTGCCTTCAGTTGTTAGGGTTTTCCTGCTTTCGAAGTAAAAATGACCTTTGTGTCCTCCATCCCACAGGTATATACGACATTCTGATACAAACAGAGTTTATCTCCCTAAGCCGGGGAACCAGTTTATCAGGTACAGCTTCTAATTCAACCGGCGATACATCGTCAGGGCCTGGCGATTTAAAGGTGTCGAAACTTCTTATTTCCTCATTCAGGGCCTTCACTATCCGCTTGACCACAACGTCTATATCATGTAGCATATAACGTTTGGACGAAATGGTGTTATGGTTTCAGAAGCGAGCGCACGTATATTGTCCGGCCTGTCAGCTCGTCGGAGGGGCAGGTTCAATGCTTCAATACGCCTTTCATGCCACATTAAATTATTTATTTCTATACGTGCTAGTTTCGATAGGAGCAGATATAGTTAAAAGTGAGAAAAGGGGCGAAAAGTTTAATGACGGAGTTCATATCGATAGACGAGTAGATGTTGACGTCTATCTTGCCCACCCAACCTGGTCATGAGTTGTAGATACCCGCTTAAACCGTTTGACTGCATGACACCCATATTCCCAGTGACCTAACTAACCAAGCTAACCTAAAACCAAACAGGAAAAGCAAAATTTAGTCTGAATCCATTAGAGTTTTATTCCACAAATCAATAACTAAGTATTTCGGAATCATTTTTATGAATTGGAGAAATTTTCATTTTAATTCTTAACATGGGCTAACATATTCTTATTTATCCTATTTATAGATATTTTAAATGATCTTAATAAATAAACGTACATAACGTAGATTATATTTCAAAAAAAAAATTTACATTTAAATGACCCACATTAATGTGCAGTTCAAACTCATTTGCTTTGCGTAACAAACAGATGGAAACAAATTGAGAAAAAAAAAAAAAAAAACGCTGATGCCGATACCAAGCTAAAATTTAGATACTGAGAGAGTACTCACATATGTTGTTGCTGATTAACATGCTCCCACGACGAAAGGCCTTTCGATGAGTGCTGTTGATGCTAACATTGGAAGTCAAGAGAGTGATAAAAGTTAAAAGTGATCCGGCGGCAACAATGTTGCTAGGCTTCCGGCTGCGTTTGTTTCTGCAACACAATACGAGTTAGCTGCTGAATTCCAAAAGATACTTGTTTCATTATAAACATGTAACTAGAAGCAGAGTTCGACATTAGGGTGGATTGAAGAAAAAAAATTAAAAAAAAATCACACTAGAAAAATAATATGAAACCCTTGTTTAAATTGACTCACTTCTAGGCATGTTGATAATGAAACCAAATGTGGCAAAACAAAATAGAAATAAAAAGTAAAGCACATTAACATGATTGATTCAAAAGTCTAATTTTAACTTGAATCTTTAAATTTTTTTTGTACATGGTAAATATCAAAATGTTCAATTTATTTAATGAAACGCAGAAAGCAAGAAAATTTTAGGCTTTTGATTCAATTATAGACTAATCACTTAAACACTTAGTACTATATGTTCAACTTAGCTTAAACTTTGACACACTATGACACGTCCATTTCAATCTCCAGAAATTTTAGATGCTTTTGGACACTGCCACGTCAAATGATACAGTTGCCTAGAAACTTTAAAATACACTTGCCGGTTGGAATTTTTCTATTATCGGCCGTTTAATACACCAAGCAAACTTCCTTCAAGACAATTGGATTTTGGGGCACCAGCTTATTTCACTTTAAATTTCTATGGCCACAGTCTTCATTTCTTCCTCTCGGTTCAAATATAATAGTTCTTTCTTTTCTTGTAATTAAACTCTTGTTATCAAAAGCACATGGCAAATGCCCATTGCGTGGGTGCGATCAACTGAATGCGTATATCAAAATGATGGGAGACGACAACAGGTTTTTTTTTATTCCTTTTATGCTGTGTGGTGATCGGCCCGCACACCGACTGCAATGGGAGTGGGGACAGCAAAGGCAAGCCAAAGAGCAAATCAAACTCCCCAGTATTTTTATGATCGCCCTTTGATAAAAAAAATGTGGCTGGGGTGCTGGGTGCCAATCCTAATTGAAACCAAAAACAACAACGCGATTGCTAATATTGTTTCAATGAAATAAGAGATAACAAAACCAAAACTCACCGTTTATATTCGGTGGCACCCAAGCTCGATAATTCAGAAAAAAAAATGGATGATAATAAATCTGCAATTTCTTCCGATGGTGAAGGTGGATTTGAAATTGCCACAGCACGAAATTTATGTATTCGGCAGTCTCTAAATAAGTTAATTAAATTTTCTTAAAAAAACAGTGGAAGGGGATATCCCTGGCACTTAAACTCACCAAAAAAAAAAATTGTAAAAAAAAATCAATTTTCGTGGCAGAAAAAAAAAAATGCTACTCGCAATCAAAGCCAAATCTTTAATCTTTCCTAGAGTAGGATGAACGACAAAATGGCCGAGTAAGCATAAACTCTAGACTAAGAAGCCTTGGTATCGCCACGTCTCACCTCAAAACTTCCAAACGGTTAGAAAATCCATTAAAAGCCACAGGCAATAAGCGAGAAGCCACAATAAACTAAATAAAAATAACAAGATACTTTCCCTGCATAACCACATACAGATGGCGCTGGCAATACAATGCAGTATTGAAGACTATTTAATCAAAACCAAATGGTTAGAAATCAGATAATGCAAAAATGAATCCCAGTGGCAAGTGCACTTCTTACATTCCCCCCCGCCAAAATCAGACTTCGGGGAGGTAACACATGCCGGAAGCTGATCACACTTGCCAACATGCATTTACGTCAAATACAAAAGGTCTCTATGGTCGAATATCCTTGGCATGATAAGTACCGAGAAAATTGCCTCTTAGGTCTTCCAATTCGTAATATGAATTCCCTAATTTCCTCCTGACTCTAGCCCTAAGGAATGTTGGGGCCAGCTTGGCATTGTACCCTTGCTCGAAACTACTCTGCTTGAAATTCCTTCTGTAAACTTCTTGGCCTACGTGGTAAGAAACTTCCCTAGAGCGCAGGTTATAGGTCTTCTCGTTCCTGCAGAACTGTTTCTGGATATTCTCTGAAGCCTTCCTAGCCATGATATCCCTAGAGTCATTTCGGTCAAATCTAACAGAGCGGTCCTCAAGCATCTCGAGCTGCCTAAGAAGTGAATACGTTCCCCCATTCGTAACCATGTTCTGCCCGAAAGCCAAATAATATGGGGAGGTGCCTATTGCAGAATGCCTCGAAGATCGTAAAGAGCAACATATAGAACTAAGCAACTCGTCCCAGTTCTTCTGGTCGGGCTTGACATAAGATTTTATGGCCGCTATCACGGACCTATTCACCCTCTCCGATGCGTTTGATTGAGGGAAGTGAATAGCCGTATAAACGTGATGTACCCCATACCGTTTCAACAATTGATTAAAAATCAAGGATTTAAATTGGGAGCCATTGTCCGAGACAATGGTTTCTGGCACGCCAAACGTGTGAAACAAATCGCCTTCGAGATATTTTACAACCACCTCTGCAGTAAACTTTTTAACAGGATGAAGAAAGGGAAATTTAGAGAAATGGTCTAGAGCAATAAAAATACCAATATTACCAGATCTAGATCTGGGGTAGGGACCAAGAAAATCGACGTATAGTTTTTGGAAGAATCTGCATGTATCTGGGGTCTTTCCCATTGGGGGTCGCAGTACCGTGTTTGGGTGCTTCATCGATTTGCACACCTCGCAGTTGTTTACATAATTCTTCACGTCCACAGCCAAATTGGGCCAAAAGAAAAACTGACGAATTCGGGCAAGAGTTTTGTTTATTCCACAATGTGATGATAGTGGATGATCATGGGCCTTCCCTAATACATCTGGTATCAGCTCTCGCGGTACCCAAAGTTTCCAGGCCAAGTCATCGTGAATCTGGTCGCCAGTGGCATGCTCTGTCCGTCTATATAAATAACCGTCTACAATTTTAATGTCGGGCAGTTGTTCCAAATTCCTCCCAATCTTGTCCAAAAGTTGTTGGTATTCAACAGACTTAAAATATGTGGAGTTTAGATCCACGAAAAAACCAGTGTCATTTTCAATTTCAGACAGACTATTCAGACCTAGAGCGGACATGTCTTCCGTATTGGCTCTAGAAAGTGTATCCGGGACTATGTTAAGACTACCACGCCTATGCTGAATGTTGAATTTGTATCCCTGCAGCTTTAAAGCCCACCGAGCCAGCCTTGTGCTTAGATCTGTCTGGGACATCAGCCACTTCAATGACGCATGGTCAGTAATAATAGTGAACTCATGTCCTTCGACATAAGGTCTAAACTTTTTAACACTTAACATTGCTGCTAAGCATTCCTGTTCGGTAACTGAATAGTTGCGTTGGGCTTTGTTGAGTTTCTTCGACATAAAGGCGATAGGAACTTCTTCACCCTCCGCATTCTTCTGTACCAATACACTTCCTATACCTGTTGTGCTAGCATCACAGTGTATGAAAAACGGCTGCGAAAAATTCGGGCTGTGCAAAACAGGGGCTGAGCTCAGGTGAGACTTTAAAACCTCAAAAGCTTCTTGGGCTTCTTCGGTCCATACAAATTTCCTCCTTCCTTTCAACAAATCCGTTATAGGGGTAGTAATAGAGGCATAGTCCCTAATAAACTTCCTATACCATCCCGTCATACCTAAAAACCTGCGAACTTGCTTCACCGATCTCGGGGCAGGAAATTCAGTAATGGCGGACACTTTCTCCGGATCGGTTTGAATGACCCCATACCCAACCACATGGCCTAAATACTTAACCTCTGGGACACAAAAATGGCTTTTCTCTACGTTAATAGTCAGTCCAGATTCACGAATCCTTTTCGCCACACACCTCAGAACTTCCAGATGCCTTTCGAAAGATTCAGATATGACGAGAAGATCGTCGAGATAGACAAATACCTCTGCCCTTAATTCTGGAGGTATTACTTTGTCCATTAACCGGGACATTGTTTGGGGGGCGTTACACAACCCAAAGGGCATAACCTTAAAGTGGTACAACGGCCTCCCGGGGACAGTGAAAGCAGTCTTCTCTCGCGATTTCTGGTCTAAAGGAATCTGCCAAAAGGTATCCTTCAGATCCAAACTGGTAATAAATCGAGCCTTGGGTAATCTACTTAAAATGCCGTCAATCTGCGGCAGCGGATAGGCATCACCGACGGTTACAGAATTTAACTTCCTGCTATCCAAGCATAACCTGTTCTTGCCAGGCTTCCTATGAAGCACCACTGGCGAGGACCATGCGCTGTTGCTCTCTTCGATTACATCCAAAGCTATCATACGGTCTAGTTCCTCATAAATTAATTTTTCTATCGCAGGGGACACTGGAAAGTGGCGCTGTTTAATGGGGCGTGCTTCCCCAGTTTCAATGCTATGATATAAAACATCTGTTCTACCTAGGCCCTCTTTGGAGTAAGATGGAAAAATAGATACTACCTGGTTGAGTCTTTGTCTTTCAATCTCCGACAGAGGAATTTGTGGAGAGATTTCATTTATGCCAGAGAGAGGTGACATTCCACTGCTCCAAAGTTCAGCGGGAAGTAAATTAAAAATATTCCAAAAATCTATCCCTAAGAAGAGATCCTTATCTAAACTAGGAATTATAAATATAGTAATGGGCATTTCGCATCCCTTAAACGTAATAAATGTCTCCACAAATCCGATCACGTTTTGTCCCTTTCCATCTGCAGTGTGAACAGTAGACTTCAGGTTCTTAAAAGGCTTCTTCGATGCTATAAAATCGTTGGCGGCCTCAGACCCAATACATGTTATTGAAGCCCCAGTATCTAAAAGGCCAAGCATTTTCTTCCCAAACAGAATTACTTCTGCATAAGGTCTTACATCTGACGGACGATCCAGGATAGAATAGACTAACTTTCTCCTAATACTTCTCATCTTCCCCCAAAATGATTTCATACGAAGTGCGGACCTAGACTTCCGTTTAGGTTCGTCGAAGATCCTTGCACGGGCCAACTCATATTCTTTAATTCTAGTATGAAGGGGTTTAATAGGAAATAAGTTAGCAGGTGTGGTCTTATCAGCAGAGTCTCTAGTTGAGAATCCATTATCAGGGTTTTCAAGGTCAGTACTTGCGGATTTACTTGTGTTCTTAATAGTATGGTGTAATAAAGGAATACTAGGGGAAGGGTCTGACAATATCTTCACTACAGTTCCGAAATCGATGTCTTTTCCGAGTTCTGTGCACCCTTCTGTGCACTGGACCTGCCGTTTTTTGAAGCACACTTGCTACAGTTTGGCTTATAAGTATTAGGGGCACCACAGCCATAACAGAAAATGGACCTTTCTTCTAAACAGTCCTGATAGCGGTGTCCACTTTTGGCACAATTCCAGCATACTAGATTAAGGGCCGCTATCTCATCATCAGGCACACAAACATCTGGCGCTTCCTCTCTATTTTCATCTTCTATCTCTGATATTCTTTTGGATAAAGGAACAGATTTAGAAAGGGTTAAGCCTAGCTTTCGGCGCATGTCTTGCATGAAAAATTCGCGTCTCCTACATGTATCCCTCAAACCTTGCAAAGACCCTATCTCCATATTTAAAATCTCATGCTGGATTTCAGGGAGCAAATTCCTACGGAGAATTTCTACCAACATTTCATCTGATAAAGGGGTCTTCAACCTATCGGTCAACGCAACAATGGACTCATAAAAGTTATCAAAAGATTCATTGGGTTTCTGCTTGCGTTCCCGAATCAATTCCCTGATATCTACATCAGTCCTAGAGTCTCTGTACTGTTCACGAAGGGACCTGCACAAATCAAACCATCGGATTGAGCTGACAGAGCGATGATATCGCCAGAACCAGTCACTGGCTTTACCCTCAAATAATGAACTGGCGTTACCACAGAGCAAATCCAAATTCCCCTGAAGGGTCTGAGCGGTCAGAGCTTCCACGCGATAAATAAAGTTGTCGATAGAGAGACCATTTATCCCGCCACTAAACTTCAATTTCCAATTAGACATTATTTGCAATACTTTGTCTGGGCGAGAGTGTAAATCTGAAGAAGACGAATTGCCATGAGAGGAACTGTTCAAAACCGATTGCCCATTAGCCTGAAGTGGTCTATTCTGAGAATCCCTAGATCGACTATTATGTGGTGTAATTCCAAATAACTCCCTAAACGTACGGTCCTCAACAGCAGGAAGAGTCTGCATCGGCTGAGGTGAGGATTGCGAAGGTCGATTCGGTTCAATTTGCGAGTTAGAAGGCATTAACCTAGAAAGACTTGAGGCAATATTCCCTTCGATGAGCTGACTCAATTGAGCAGTTAGAGTAGTCATAAACTGTACCTGTTGGGCTGAAACAATGTTAGTTACTAACTGGGTTATTCTCTCTGTCTGATCAACCACACCGATCGAGGTATTGGAAGCACTATCACCCTGAACTGTATTAGCCGCCGCTGGGGGTGGTGGATTGCCAATCTGTTTAGCTTGAGCCCTAGTTGTTATCTGAGAAGTACCTGTGTCCGTTGAATCAGACGCTACCCTACTATTGCAAATGGGGCAGAATGGCCTAGTCTTAACGCATTTCTCCAAACAGCTCTTGTGGAAAACATGTCCACATGAAATCTTCAGCAACGCCGAAACGGAAACAATAGTTTCACTACAGGCATCGCAAGTAGGATTACCGTTCGATCCCATAGGATTCTTTTCTGCAGTTTTGGTAGCCATAGTTGTGAATGAACAAAATATTGAGATATAATCAAAAGATACTTTCTTTACAATCCCGCTGTATGATCATGTAGCCATTCACGCAAAAAAAAGTATAAAGATAAAGCTTTTATCCTTTAAAGAACAAGCATGTATATCAAAAATTGAAATAAAAATAGGGTTTGAATAGGTTTTTCCAAAAAAGATAATAATAAGGCTTCTATCACCGCCTTGTGTATAAAAATTAAATTTTAATCCTTTTCCTGAGGTTAGTTACCAACTTCCCAAATTCTATTTTAATTTTCAAAACTTTCTCTGATTTTTTTGTTTTCTTTTTTTTTTTTTTAAGTTTTTTAATGTCTATAATTTCTATAATTGTGTTTTCTGTTTTGTATTTCTGCGGTTTTGCTTAATTATTTAATCATGCGTATTGCTTACTGTTTTACTTTAATATGTATATTTTTTTATTGTTGATAATTCAAAAATTATTTTTCATGATTTATTTTATTTAATTTTTACCTTTACTTCTATCTTTCATTCAAAAAGTTAAAGTTATAGTTCATAAATACGAAATTTGGTAAGAAACAAATATTTCATATTCGAAATTCAAAAAGGAAAAAGGCGTTGTTAAAAATAGAAACTTTCAATTAAAAAAAAAATTATAAATTTTTTTTACAATGTGAATAATATATTTTTTCCCTCGTTTTTAGGTAGGATGTATTTATTTTTTTTTTGTCTTTATTTCGTTTTTTTTTCTTTTGAAATTTTTACCTTTTTGTATATAATATTGGGTTTAAAGAAAAAAAAAGGTTTGGAGAACAAAATTTTTTTTTTAATATTTGATTTTAAGTAAATGAAAAAAAAAAATTATAGGTATTGAAGCAAAAGTTTTACCCTGTTTGATTTCAATGGTAGCATGCGTTAGGTTTGTCACATTTAATGATATGAAATTGTCAATAAACGAATTCACTATGAAAGGAAAAGGAAATAGAAAGAGAGAAAAGATATCACCAAACCGGATGGAAACTGTTTGGTTCCAAGTATCCAGGTTCTGGTTAGTTCTAAATGTCATGAAGTTGCTTTTGCCTGTGGTCAGATCTAGCAAAATTTGCCAGAGTCTGCATTCCTTCCAGACAAAGAACAAAAACAATGGCACTTTCGATAGAAGCAGGAGGGAGATTATTGTCAAAATAGGTTGGTAAGAAAGAAGTTTGGAACTCTAGATTCTACACAATATCCGCATTTTGGAATAAACTCAAAGAGAAAAATTTGGAAAGATGAAAATTTAGATAGAGACGGTATAGATGAAGTAATAAGGGGAAAATAAACTTTAGGAGCCGAATGAATAAACTTGGGTATCAGTATAGATTGATCCAAAAGGTGGTACAAAAAAACAGTCACATTCGTGCCCCACGTTGGGCGCCAAAAATAATTTATTATGTAGCATATAACGTTTGGACGAAATGGTGTTATGGTTTCAGAAGCGAGCGCACGTATATTGTCCGGCCTGTCAGCTCGTCGGAGGGGCAGGTTCAATGCTTCAATACGCCTTTCATGCCACATTAAATTATTTATTTCTATACGTGCTAGTTTCGATAGGAGCAGATATAGTTAAAAGTGAGAAAAGGGGCGAAAAGTTTAATGACGGAGTTCATATCGATAGACGAGTAGATGTTGACGTCTATCTTGCCCACCCAACCTGGTCATGAGTTGTAGATACCCGCTTAAACCGTTTGACTGCATGACACCCATATTCCCAGTGACCTAACTAACCAAGCTAACCTAAAACCAAACAGGAAAAGCAAAATTTAGTCTGAATCCATTAGAGTTTTATTCCACAAATCAATAACTAAGTATTTCGGAATCATTTTTATGAATTGGAGAAATTTTCATTTTAATTCTTAACATGGGCTAACATATTCTTATTTATCCTATTTATAGATATTTTAAATGATCTTAATAAATAAACGTACATAACGTAGATTATATTTCAAAAAAAAAATTTACATTTAAATGACCCACATTAATGTGCAGTTCAAACTCATTTGCTTTGCGTAACAAACAGATGGAAACAAATTGAGAAAAAAAAAAAAAAAAAAACGCTGATGCCGATACCAAGCTAAAATTTAGATACTGAGAGAGTACTCACATATGTTGTTGCTGATTAACATGCTCCCACGACGAAAGGCCTTTCGATGAGTGCTGTTGATGCTAACATTGGAAGTCAAGAGAGTGATAAAAGTTAAAAGTGATCCGGCGGCAACAATGTTGCTAGGCTTCCGGCTGCGTTTGTTTCTGCAACACAATACGAGTTAGCTGCTGAATTCCAAAAGATACTTGTTTCATTATAAACATGTAACTAGAAGCAGAGTTCGACATTAGGGTGGATTGAAGAAAAAAAATTAAAAAAAAATCACACTAGAAAAATAATATGAAACCCTTGTTTAAATTGACTCACTTCTAGGCATGTTGATAATGAAACCAAATGTGGCAAAACAAAATAGAAATAAAAAGTAAAGCACATTAACATGATTGATTCAAAAGTCTAATTTTAACTTGAATCTTTAAATTTTTTTTGTACATGGTAAATATCAAAATGTTCAATTTATTTAATGAAACGCAGAAAGCAAGAAAATTTTAGGCTTTTGATTCAATTATAGACTAATCACTTAAACACTTAGTACTATATGTTCAACTTAGCTTAAACTTTGACACACTATGACACGTCCATTTCAATCTCCAGAAATTTTAGATGCTTTTGGACACTGCCACGTCAAATGATACAGTTGCCTAGAAACTTTAAAATACACTTGCCGGTTGGAATTTTTCTATTATCGGCCGTTTAATACACCAAGCAAACTTCCTTCAAGACAATTGGATTTTGGGGCACCAGCTTATTTCACTTTAAATTTCTATGGCCACAGTCTTCATTTCTTCCTCTCGGTTCAAATATAATAGTTCTTTCTTTTCTTGTAATTAAACTCTTGTTATCAAAAGCACATGGCAAATGCCCATTGCGTGGGTGCGATCAACTGAATGCGTATATCAAAATGATGGGAGACGACAACAGGTTTTTTTTTATTCCTTTTATGCTGTGTGGTGATCGGCCCGCACACCGACTGCAATGGGAGTGGGGACAGCAAAGGCAAGCCAAAGAGCAAATCAAACTCCCCAGTATTTTTATGATCGCCCTTTGATAAAAAAAATGTGGCTGGGGTGCTGGGTGCCAATCCTAATTGAAACCAAAAACAACAACGCGATTGCTAATATTGTTTCAATGAAATAAGAGATAACAAAACCAAAACTCACCGTTTATATTCGGTGGCACCCAAGCTCGATAATTCAGAAAAAAAAATGGATGATAATAAATCTGCAATTTCTTCCGATGGTGAAGGTGGATTTGAAATTGCCACAGCACGAAATTTATGTATTCGGCAGTCTCTAAATAAGTTAATTAAATTTTCTTAAAAAAACAGTGGAAGGGGATATCCCTGGCACTTAAACTCACCAAAAAAAAAAATTGTAAAAAAAAATCAATTTTCGTGGCAGAAAAAAAAAAATGCTACTCGCAATCAAAGCCAAATCTTTAATCTTTCCTAGAGTAGGATGAACGACAAAATGGCCGAGTAAGCATAAACTCTAGACTAAGAAGCCTTGGTATCGCCACGTCTCACCTCAAAACTTCCAAACGGTTAGAAAATCCATTAAAAGCCACAGGCAATAAGCGAGAAGCCACAATAAACTAAATAAAAATAACAAGATACTTTCCCTGCATAACCACATACAGATGGCGCTGGCAATACAATGCAGTATTGAAGACTATTTAATCAAAACCAAATGGTTAGAAATCAGATAATGCAAAAATGAATCCCAGTGGCAAGTGCACTTCTTACAATCATTTGGCGTTTCCACTTGCTTTTCTTGTCTAGAAGGGATAGACGTGCTGAATTTGTGCCGAAATTTATCCCAATCCGCCTTTCTTCTGTTTAGCCGAGGTACTACATCTGCAGTATTTTCTCCACGGCTGAAACTAATATAACGATGATCAGAGAAGCTGTGGTCATTCAACATATTCCTGTTGCATATTCTTCCACATATATCTTCCGATACAAAGGTAATATCTGGTACCTCCAGCCTGTTCCTGGTAATAAACGTCGATTTATCATCGCCAGATTGCAACTTATAATTTATGCAATAAGCAGCTCATCCCTTTCGTTGACATCCGAACTTCCCCATATCTGGTGATAGGCATTAACATCACTTCCTACAATGAGGCTTTTCTTCGCTACAGAAACGTCTTCAACCAGCGACTTAAGGTTTGAAGGCGGCATCTTCTTCCATGTACAGGGAAGCCAGCCAGTAATGAGACTTGTTTATTTCAAGGCTGGGTACTAGTAAATCTTCAGTGCTTAGCGACGGAAAAACATTTAGGCTATTCATTACAAAAATACAGACTCTATGTCTCCCATTTCCAGTACCCTTAAGTAGTTTAAATGGTTCCTGGATAAGAACTACGTCAAATCCCCCTGCCATCAGGAGGACCTTTAGTGCCGCAGAAGCGGCCTTACAATGGTGTAGATTTATCTGTAGAAAGTCAGTATGCAGAACTTCCACCACTGTTGTGTTACCCAGTCTTCTTTACTTCTTTTTTTGATTTTATTCAAACAGAATATTACAAAACTACTTAAACAAAAAACTTTTTGTTAAAAAATATCTTAAATATGGATCGCATTTGTCCAATCTAGCTGAAAAAGTAAACTAGGGAGATCGGTTTATAAGGGAGCTGCATTAGGCTGTAAACCGATTCATGCCATTTTCGACACGTATGTTAAAGGTCATGAGAGAAGCCGTAGTACAAAATTTCAGCTAAATCGGATAATAATTGCGCCCCCTAGCGGCTCAAGAAGACAAGATCCCAGACCGTTTTATATGGCAGCTATATCAGGTTATGTACTGATTTGAACAATAATCAGCACTGTTGTTGGAAGTCATAATAAAACACCGCATGCAATATTTTCAGCCAAATCGGATCAGAATTGTGTCCTATAGTGGCTCAAGAAGTCAAGGTACCTGATCGGTTTATAAGACAGCTATATCAGATTATGGACCAATTTCAACCATACCAAGCACAGTTATTGGAAGTCATAATAAAACACCTCATGCAAAATTTCAGCCAAGAAGTCAAGATCCCAGATCGGTTTATATGGCAGCTATATCAGATTATGGACCAATTTCAACCATACTAAGCACAGTTGTTGGAAGTCATAACAAACCACTTCATGCAAAACTTCAGCCAATTCGGATAAGAATTGCGTTCACTAGCTGCTCAAGAAGTCAAGACCCCAGATCGGTTTATATGGCAGCTATATCAGGTTATGGACCGATTTGAACCATTCTTAGCACAGTTGTAGAATGTCATAACAAAATACGCCTTGCAATATTTCAGCCAAATCGGATAGGAATTGCTCCCTGTAGAGGCTCAAGAATTCAAGACCCCAGATCGGTTTATATGGCAGCTATACAAGGTTATGAACCGATTTGAATCATACTTAACACAGTTGTTGGGAGTGATACCAAAACACTACGTGCAAAAGTCAAATTGGACGAGAATAGCGCTTTCCAGAGGCTTAAGAAATCAAGACCCAAGATCGGTTTATATGGCAGCTATATCAAAACAGTTGTTGGAAGTGACACCAAAACACCACGTTTTAAATTTCAGTCAAATCGGACGACAATTGCGCCCTTTAGAGGCTCAAGAAGTGAAGACCCAAGATCGGTTTATATGGCAGCTATATCAAAACATGAACCAATTTGGTCCATTTACAATCCTAACCGACATACATTGATAAAAAGTATTTATGCAAAATTGCAAGCGGTTAGCTTTACTCCTTCGAAAGTTAGCGGAATTTCGACAGACATAAAATGTCATGACGATCAAGAATATATATACTTTATGGGGTCTTAGACGAATATTTCGAGGTGTTACAAACAGAATGACGAAATTAATACACCCCCATCCTATGGTGGAGGGTATAAAAAGGTGCATTTTATATAAGCAAATGAGACAATTTGTTATAATCTACGATGATTGGAGGTGATATCATCACTTAAAATTACACACATTAGTGGCCCCACCGCTAAACTTTGTGTGGGCTATGAAGTGCTGGTAATTATTTTGTTAAGCCCATACTCGCAAGTATGCGAACAACCCTTTCATGATTGCTACTCCCCAACACTCATCCTGCTGGCCTCTCCAAATTATACACTTAAGTCTAATGTGATTATAGCCCTTCCGTATGTTAAAGAGGACTGCACTATTCATTGTAATTAACTTGGTTATCCTTTGATCTTTTTCGAACATACATAAAAATTAATGACATGACTTTTGAAATATAATCGAGTTTTTTGTCCGGTTTTGTATGATGGGTGGTGGGGGTCCTTATTCCTTTGTCGCCACTCATTCTTCCTTTGTAGGTCTTCGACAAAACGGTGTTAAATAACATTAAATTAGCCCTTATTTCATATTCAAAACTCACACACCCCCTCCCAAACGCCAGCCATACATCCCCCGAGCCGAACAAATCAAATGGCTCGCCGACAAGAGGACAAAGCCGTGCGACGCTTGTTGTGTTCAAGTGGGGGCTTGTGTAAGCGAGTGTCTATTTATTAGCTGCTGCCGGCAGCCAACCCTCACCCACCTCAATAGCCAAAAACACAGTGGAAGGGATTACGTCCCAGCTGCCTGGCGAATAATGTATGTATGTTCGTCATATCTGCGTAAAATTGTGGTGTTTGGGGTATCCTTGTGTCTCCTTTCGTGTGGCCTCGTTATGCCAAAACTGAGGCCTGTCATAAACAATACCAGAAGCCATGTGTTATAGATGTTGGTCGTTCCGGCGTGTGGTCCAACAGACGACCACTGTGGATGTATGGCTTGTTGCTGGCGTTTGTGCCGCTTTTGCAAGTTTACTGTTACTTTTTCCAACATATTTTTGTAGAGCTAATGAAACACCCTCTGATTTTGGGGGAAAAAAATCATGCTAAAGCTAATAGCTTCATGTACTTGTGCTAAAAAAAAAAACTGAAACAACGCGGCTTTTTCAAATTTAACCTAAATTTGAATGTGTCGAAAAAGCCAACGCAATTCGCATTTACTTTTTTGCAGCGCCATTAGTCAAGAAAATAAATAAGAGTCCACTTGAAAGCCACACGCGTTGAATTCATAGAAGTCTAGTTTGTACTCATTTTAGCACGAAGATATTCTAAGGACTGACCTCGGAATGATAAGTAAAACTCATTACTTTGGTTAAGTACTAACTGGGTGAAAAAAATAAATAAAATTTTTGCAATATTTTTGCAACATCTTTTATAGTAACTCAAACGTTAATCGTTATTCGCAAATTTCCAACATTTTAAAATTAAATTCACTTCAGTTATGGCAAATCCTTTATGGATGGCTCTTTTAGGCAAATTTTCAAAATATTTTTAAGTCAAAAATGCTTTGTTTACAGCAAAAGACGAATTTTTATACGAAAAAATTATTATTTTCCTTTGCTTATATCTTGTTTCTATTTCATTTGCCAGAGAGTGTAAGAAGATTAATTTTTGTTTTTTTTTTTGACGTGTGCGAATATAAGCTCTAAAGTGACAATATTTCGCACTATAAAAAAATATTCATCCTCTGTATTCGTCCCATTATCACATTAAAGATGAAATTTCTCACATATCAATCAGTGCTGCCCAATTCACATTTTAAGCCCAATGATAAGGAATCTCCTTTTAATAGCTGAGTCCTAACGGTGTGCCGCATTGCGATATATTTTTGGGGAGATGTTTTTTTCTGATGTTCTCACCAGCGTTATAGACAGACATGCATGTGATTCGTATCACGCGTGTTTCATGAGTGAGAACCAATTCCAATCACGTGCTCGTTCGAGTGAGTGAAATCCTGCTCACGACACTAATCACGACTGTGCACATCTCACTCACCTGCACATCTCCACCTCCGAGTGCGACCATTACTACTCTAAATAATGTCTTATCTGCTTCTAAAATATCCTCTCAGGCACTTTAAGTGGATTATATAGAGGCTAATATAACCAAAATGTTTCCATGTCCACGCTCCAAATTGGTTTCCAATACCTTGGGGTCTTAGATCAATATTTCGATGTGTTACAAACGGAATGACGAAATTTGATGAGCCCCTGGGAACCGCAATTTTTGTCCGATTTGGCTGAAATTTTGCATGCGGTGTTTTGTTACGACTTTCAACAACTGTTTCAAGTACGGTCCATATCGGTTTTTAACCTGATAAAACTCCCATGTATACCACTCTACCGATCATCCTTGTTCGGTACCAAGAAGCTTTAATTTTTGCTGGTTTGACGGAAGTTTTGTAAGTAGAATAAAATTATGCACTTCAGCTAAATTTATTTTGTATAACTTTTTAGCAGAATCCATGGAGGTGGGTTCCCAAGATTCTGCTCGGCCGAACTTAGCACGCTTTTACTTTTTGAATCCTCCACCAATGGGGGGGGGGATTGGTTATACTAATTTCGTCATTCTGTAACTACTCGAAATATTCGTCTGAGACCCCATAAAGTATATATAATCGTGATCGTCATGTCATTTAAAGTCGATCTAGCCACGTCCGTCCGTCAGTCCATTCGTCCGTCCAGCTGTCCGTCGAAAGCACACTAACTTTCGAAGGAGTAAAGCTAGCCGCTTAAAATTTTGCACAAATACTTTTTATTAGTGTAGGTTAGTTGGTATTGTAAATGGGCCAAATCGGTCAATGTTTTCATATAGCTGCCATATAAACCGATCTTGTGTCTTGACTTCTTGAGACTCCAGAGGGCGCAATTGCTATCCAATTGAAATGAAATTTTGCAGGTAGTGTTTTGGTAGCACTTCCAACAACTACGCAAAGTATGGTTTATATCGGTCCACGTTTTGATGTACCTGCCATATAAAACCGATCTTGGTTCTTGACTTCTTGAGCCTCTAGAGGGCGCAATTCTCGTCAGATTTAACTGAAAATTTGCACGTAGTATTTTGGTATCACTTTCAACAACTGTGTTAAGTATGATTCAAATCGGTTCATAATCTGGAATAGCTGTCATATAAACCGATCTTGGAACTTGAGTTCTTGAGCCAATAGAGCGGGCAATTCTCATCCGATTTTGCATGAGGTGTTTTGTTATTACTTCCAATAACTATGCTAAGTATGGCGTAAAGCGGTATAGAACCTGATATAGCTGCCATATAAACCGATCTGGGATCTTTATTTCTGGAACCTCTAGAAGTTGCAATTCTCATTTGGCTGCAATTTTGTACAATGGCTTCTCTCATGACCTTCAACAACGTGTCTAATATGGTCTGAATCGATCAAAAGCTTGATACAGCTCCCATATAAACCTATTTCCCGATGCAATTCTTATCCAAATGAACTGAAATATTACACAATGATTTTTTCAATGTTCAGCATCCATTTATGTTCCGAATCGGACTATAACTTGATATAGCTCAAATATCATAGCAGTTCTTATTCAGTATTCTATTTTTATTTAAAAGGAGATATCGCGCATAGAACTCGACAAATGCGATCAATGGTGGAGGATATGATTGCCAAAAAGTAATTGCGGATTTTTTAAAAGAAGGTAAATGCATTTTTAATAAAACTTAGAATGAACTATAATCAAATATACTTTTTTTACACTTTTTTTCTAAAGCAAGCTAAAAGTAACAGCTGATAACTGACAGAAGAAAGAATGCAATTACAGAGTCACAAGCTGTGAAAAAATTTGTCAACGCCGACTATATGAAAAATCCGCAATTACTTTTTGGGCAACCCAATATAAAATTCGGCCCGGCCGAACTTAGCATGCTCTTACTTGCTTTTGCCTAAGAAGAGATGCCGGAAGAGAACTCGACAAATGCGATCCATGGTGGAGAGTATATAAGATTCGGCCCCGCCTAACTTAGCACGCTTTTACTTGTTGTTTTTTATACCCTCCATATATTAATTTCGTCATTATGTTTTGAAATTGAAATATTCGTCTGAGACCCCATAGAGTATATATTCTTGACCGTCGTGACATTTTATGTCGATCTAGCAGTGTCCGTCCGTCTGTCCGCCCGTCTGTCCGTCCGTCTGTCCGTCCGTCTGTCTGTCGAAAGCACGCTATTTTTCGAAGGAGTAAAGCAAGCCTCTTGAAATTTTGCACAAATACTTCTTATTAGTGTAGGTCGGTTGGATTCTAAATGGGCCATATCGGTCCATATTTTGATATAGCTGCCACATAAACCGATCTTGGGTCTTGACTTCTTGAGCCTCCAGAGGGCGCAATTACTATCCAATTGAAATGAAATTTTGGACGACGTGTTTCGCTATGATATCCAACAAGTGTGCAAAGTATGGTTCAAATCGGTCCATAACCTGATAGAGCTGTCATATAATCCGATCTGGGGACTTGACTTCTTGATCTTCCTATTCGATTTGGCTGAAATTTTCCAAGTCGTAGTTTATTCTTACTTTCAACAACTGTATCAAATAAGGTTCAAATCGGCTCATAACCTGATATAGATGCCATATAAACCGATCTGGGATCTTGACTTCTTGAGCCTGTAGAGGTCGCAATTATTATCCGATTTGCGTGAAGTTTTGTACGACGGATCCTCTCATGACCATCAACATACGTGTTTATTATGGTCTGAATCGGTCTATAGCCTGATACAGCTCCCATATAAATCGATCTCTCTATTTTACTTCTTGCGCCCCCAAAGGGCGCAATTCTTATTCGAATTTTCTGACATTTTACACAGGTCTCCAACATATAATTTAATTGTGGTCCAAACCGGACCATATATTGATATCGCTCTAATAGCAGCGCAAATCTTTTCTTTTATCCTTTTTTGCATAAGAAGAGATGCCGGGAAAAGAACTCGACAAATGCGATCCATGGTGGAGGGTATATAAGATTCGGCCCGGCCGAACTTAGCATGCTTTTACTTGTTCCTGGATGCATTGGTAGCTTTTCCAATGCTTCCGGCTGATCTTCACTCCAATATCGACAATTCTGCTTATTTACATACCCATTGAGCCATAAATAAGCTTCGTCGCTGAACACAATTTTTCGATAGAAAAGTGGATCTTCGGTCAACTTTCCAAGTGCCCATTTAGCAAAAATTCTGAGTTGCGGTAGATTGTTCGGTGTCAACTCTTGCACCAGCTGGTTTTTAAAATGCTTTACACCTTAAGCCTTCCTCAAAATTTTCCACGTTGTTGAGTAACAGGGGCGCAATTGCTGCGAACGGCGACGAATCGATAAAACGCCAAACGCTACAGAGGGTCAACTTAATGGGATAGCATATGTATCCCTCGATGTCGCGAGCCGCTTGCTCCTTTCTATTTGGAGAATCATTGGCACGCAATATCTAAGTAAGAGTCAGTGCCATCTGACCCCTCACTGAAATTCTCCTCTCGAAATCGCTGATTACCCGCTTAAGTATTTGCAGCTACTCCACATAAATACAAAGTTGTCCACTATACGCAACCTGTGGACGCTTTCAGCTAAGCTTTCCGTAATAACAAAAGCTCAAAGTAACAGCCCGTGTGGTGCTCACAGTTATCCCTTGTCGACCAGGGCCAGTTACCAAGGCTTCAGTCTTCATGCAATATGGGATTTAAAAGTCAAATCGAGCTAACTCTTAACTGGAAGCCATTAAAAAATCCATATCCATTAAGAGATCAATCTTGTCCATAATCACAGTACGAACTTAAAGGTCACATATATACTTCTCATACCAAACTGCAGCAAAATAAGGCAAAAATTGAAGATTCTTCTCAAGCAGTCTAAAAGGGGAACTATAAAAATATATGGGTGCTATATCTACTCAAGAAGTTTCCTTTAACAAAGTTGTATTTGCACGATTTATGGCTTGGACATAACAGGTCTCAAATAGCCATGCATTTTTCAAATGCCAAAAAATGCAAATTTACGCCATAAACTCAAAGCATTGCAATTTTGTATTTAGAATCCTGTCAAAACCCCAAAAACTTGATTTGCCCATGACGTTTCAGTTTAAGGTATTTTATTCTCTGACAGTCCTTAAAGTTCAAAGTAAAACATTTTATATTTGTTAGATACTGGACGACTGTAACACTTCAAAATGGTTTTGAGGGTGTGAGTAATCCGCCAGTCTCAAAAGCGCCATAATTGCGAGCAAAGCTTATTAGAGGCCACGTTTTCGCTTTAACTGCGGCATAAGCAGATAATATATTACATAAACCCACCATCCCCAACCTGATTAACTTTTTTTTGCAATTTAGATGGACAGACATGTAATAATTGTATACTATTGCGTGTTAAAAACAGCCAAAAGAAATCCTTGAAAAGTACTATAGTTGCAAATTTCTGCAATTAATAGATTACATTGCAATAGCTTTGAGTTTTGTTACTTGATAGTAGGAGCAAAACATTGTGCTGTAACAAGTAAAAGCGTGCTAAGTTCGGCCGGAACGAATATTGGGATCCCACCACCATGGAAGGCCATAATTTTATTCTATACTCCAAACTTCCGCCAAAGCAGCAAAAATTAAAGCTGCTAGGAAACAAATAAGGATACTAGAGAGACTGGTTTATATAAGTGCCATACCAGGTTATAGACCGATTTTGACTTGACTTAGTACAAATCGGACAAATATTGCGGCTTGTAAGGGCTCAAGAAGTCAATTCGGGAGGTCGATTTTTATGGGAGCTATTTCAGGCTATAGACCGGTTTGGGCCGTACTTAGCACAGAACACTACCTGCAAAATTTCAGCCCAATCGGATAAAAATTGCGGCTTCTAGAGGCTAAATATGTCACATCGGGAGATTGGTTTATATGAGAACTATATCCAAATCTGAACCGATATAGCCCATTTGCAATCCCCAATGACCTACATCGATATGTATCTGTGCGAAATTTCAAGCGACTAGCTTACACGTTCGACCGCTATCGTGATTTCGACAGACAGACGGATGGACGGAAATGCTTAGATCGACTCAGAGCGTCGAGACGATCAAAAATATATACACTTTATGGGGTCTTAGACGAATATTTCTATGGGGTTAAAAAGGGATTGAATAGATGAGTTTACCCTCATCCTATGGTGATGGGTATAAAAAGCGGCTAGCTTTACACGCTCGATCGCTATCGCGATTTTAACAGACGAACGAACTTCCGGACAGGGCTAGATCGACTCAGAATGTCGAGACTATCAAGATGGGAAGGGGTCTACCAGAACACACTGTTTCAAATTTCATCGAAATAGGATGAAAAATGCTCCTTTTATAGGCTCATTACACAATATCGGGAGATCAGTATATATGGCAGCTATATCCAAATATGGTCCGATCTGTACCACATTTAACATGAAAAGGTGTCTACCACAACATAATGTGCCGAATTTTATCGAATTCGGGTAATAAATGGAACTTTTATGGCCTCAATACCCTATATCGGGAGATCGGGTGGTCAGTCTAAGGGCAGCTATATCCAAATATAGTCTGATCTGAACCGCACTTCACAAAAATGAATAAGGCTCTACCAGAACTCACTGTACCAAATTTCATCGCAATCGGATAAAAAATGACCAATTTATTGCCTCAAGACTTTAAGTCTGGAGATCGGTCTATACAGCGGCTATATATAACTAAAATCCGATTTTATGAGATCAGAAGGGCATGTTTGCATACAAAGAATACGAAATCATCAAAAATTGTTTGGGAAATGTTTTTATACCCAAGCAATCTGCAAAATTATAAATACCCAAATAAATATACAAGCGTTGGGTATTTACCCAGTAAAAACCCATCTCTATCGATCCTAGGTCCATTCCGATGGAACATAATGTTCTAATTCTGAGCCTTCCATAAGGCACGAAATCATGTGCCTTATGGATCATGTGGTGCTCATTGTCGGTCAACCCACAGCTTCTCTAATAGAAATAGTGGCTAACGCCTGCCAGTCAATAATACTCACATGGTATACATCAAAAAGGCTGTGCTCTCTGCAACGAACAGAAAAGCCATTTATATAACGCAAAGGGGTAAATTTGACAGCCTGTGACAGCTAATGATGGATGGACTCGTTATAGCCATAGGTGTTATGTTAGGTAGCAAAATGTCATTCGATCCACATTTTGCTAAGACCACGGAGAAAGTATTGAGTATATCACGATAACTGATTAGGATTAAGCCCAATCTAAAAGGTCCAAGCCAGACAATAAGGAGTTTGATAACTACGGTTGCCTATGCGAGACCTGGAGGACTCATTCATTCCCTCTACTGGCTCGCAGAAACAGATCTTTGAGGTCCTCTTGGACGATTTCACCTCGCTCTTACTCTTATCTAAGGACTCCAACTACAGGTTTCTGTCCCCGTACATCTCTTATCCTAGTAGATCAGCAGATTCACTGCTGATTAAAGCTCTTTTTACCTTTGAGGTCTAAAGCTTTGCGTCAAAGCTCTCCGCATAGCGTATGCAGTTGGCATTGCTGGGATACCTGTATGGTGGGTTGTTGCTCGTAGACAATATGGTTTGCAAATTAGTCCTCCTCGCATATTCTCCAATTCCTTGAAATAGTAGCATCGAAACTCGTCTATGTTATGTCTACCATGATTATCCCCATTTCGCCTTTATGAGTGGTGGTCATACAAGGTATAGCTTGAAAAATTCCTAAACTTATACCAAACTAGACGAACCGGGCCCGCTCCGCTGCGCCTTCTATAATTCTCTAGTATCTTTTTAGGGTGGGGACACTTCGCCTGAATGCGTATATCGAGTTTGAGCCATTGTAGCCTATAACGCTGAACGCGTTCGAAACTTGGTGAGAACATCGGACAAAGCGGTGTTATGTCGCACTGCGGGACGCCGTTGGGACTCGGCTATAAAAAAAGGTCTCTTATCATTGAGTTTAAACTTGAATCGGAAAGCATTCATTGATGTGTGAGAATTTGCCCCTTTTTGGTTCCTGGTGGTAATGTTCTTCCTTAGGGTAATATTCTCATTAACGGAGGGATGGGACAATATGAACCGTTTGGAGGGTATTTTGGGGTTGGGGCGACCACCGGCACTTTGCACTGAAATTAAATATCAAATTCGTTCTTATTTCCAACGGTAATGAAGTTCAGTTTAAGGGGTGCTTTAGGGCGTACTCCAAAAAAATTGGCTCCAAAATTCATATCAAACTCGTTTTCTACCCTCAAATACCTTTCAATTGAGTTCCACATTGTCATAATGGGTCAAATAACCAATTTGACGTATCTTTAGGAGGAAAAGTGCCATCTAGACTTGAACACAAATTTTAATGTCTTATTCGTAATCTTCTCCCTAATACCTTTCATTTGAGTCCCATATAGGCATGGTAGGCTTATATGCCCATTTGGGGTTTGGCGACCTCCCATTACTTGGACCTAATGTTTTGTGTCATATTTGTAATCTACTGCCTAATACTTTTCATTTGAGTCCCATGAACTTCGAATATATCTGATTTTGTATGTCAGATTCAAAATCTACTCCCAAATGCCTTTCATTTGAGCCCCATATTGATATCGAAGTCCAATATATCTGTTTGGGGTGAGTGTTGGGGTTGGGGCGGCCTGATGGGTACTTAGACTCAAATTTGAATACCATATTCGTATTCTATTCTCCAATACCTTTCATTTGATACCTATATTGTCCCGATCGGTCCATTTTTGATTTTGGGTTGTGTTTTTGGCATAAGGGGGAGGGTCCGTTCCCCTTCTGATACCGAAAAATTATATAGCCTATGTTTCCTTCCAGACCAACCTACACAATATGCGAAAATTTCTTGGTTCTGCCGTTTTTCAGTCTATACGAAACAAACAATTCGAGTCCCATGTATCAGTGATTGGTAAATGTGCCCATTGTGGGCGTTTTTTGTGGGGGTGGGGTAACCCCCTATACTTCACCTGAATTTGTATGCCAGATTCGTTGTCTTCTCCCGCATACTGTTCATTTGATACCCATATTGTCCTTATCGGTCCACTTTTGATTTTGGGTGGTGTTTTTGGGATAACGGTGGAGGGTTCGCCCCCTTTCGTTATCAAAAAAATTATAAAGCCTATTACAACTTCCTGACCATATTTGTAATCTACTCCCAAATACCTTTCATTTGAGTCCCATATTGTCATGATCGTCAAATAAAGGTATTGAAAGGGGTTTTGGGGACCCCAGGTACACGGGCCAACTTTTATTATGAAATTCGTACTCTACTCTTGAATATCTTTCATTAGAATCCCATATGGTCCACATCGGTCCACTTTTATTTTTGGGTAGTACTGTTGTGGTAAGGGGAAGGGTCCGCCCCCCCTCCCAAAATCAAAAAATGATATAGCCGATGTTTCCTTCCAGACCAACCTACACAATATGTGAACATTTCAAGGTAATCGGTTTAGCCGTTTTAGAGTCTATACGGAACAGAAAAACAAACAAACAAACATACAAACACAAATTGAATTTTATATATAAGAAAGAAGATACTATGCACAACTTTTAAAAGTGAATGGATCTTGACACAGCTTATGGAAGCTGTATTCTGGTAGTAAAAAGTGGTACAAGTGAAATTTGTAATGTGTTTCCAACTACTAAAGGACTAATACAAGGACTCTCAATCTTTTCTTATCAAAAAAAAAATCTCCATCCAAGAACATATGGGCTGATTAATGTGATGTTCCATTTCCAACAGCAGACGATGATGTAGGTTGGCATTACTGCAACCTTTTACCATTGTACTGCTATGAACAAGAATCACTTGAATTGCTGGCTAGCTGGCATTTGTACACAGATACCAAAGGAGATAATTTACAAAGTGTTATTATGTTTGTATTTATTCGTCGCTTTGATGTAATGGCTCGAACTCGCACTCGTGCCCGTACCTTTGTGCTGGTACCTTTTTATGTGCACTTTATGAGGTCAAAGGTATTTGAGTAATAAATTTAACGCCACAACACAGAGTACGAGGAGATTGCAGCAACGGACGAACCCTCGGACGGACGAAACAGCGGCAAAGTAAACACAAGTGGAAGTAGTAGAAAGTATTTCATGAATGAAACGAAATTTATAAACAATCTCAACAGGTCATTAGTTTAATGGGATTTTATTTACTCGTTTGAAATTTTGCCGAAAATTAAAAATAATTTGCACGAAACACCAGCAGGAAGGAGGCAGCAGCAAAGTGAATAGGATAAGCGCTCGAGTTGTGCTGCCCTTCTTCATTCCAGGCAAGCTTAAAGTGCCAAAGGAGTTTTCTCAAATATAAAGGGCAAACGAGGTGCCGGCAAATCAAAATGCTTTCAAAAAGAGAGAAAGAGAGGTGATAATGAGTCTAATAAATACCGGATAGGGAATAATTTGGCATGTTATTTATGGCAATGTAACGAATAATTGAGCGCATTTCTCTTTTTTGTGGGCAGTGGGATAGGAACTGGACTACAGCTTTCAGAGTCTTACACCATCGCCGCTTAAGTGGGTCATCATGAATCATTGTACAGGTCAATTTTAATTGTTAAACGTGTTTTGAATATTCCATTGCCTACATGGCAATAGAAGAGTTGCATGTTTGGAATTCTATAGCACACATACTTGGCAATGCTGTTGAATAAATCAGTTAATTAGTTTTGTTATGTGGCACTCATACAAAAATGTAATTGAACAATTGTCATGAAATTGTGTTATTAACAACAGTAGACGACAAATTCCATGAAATGTGAAATGTGTTCCTTTATTAATATTGTATTAAAAATAGTCAATAGTTAATATAAGTAAAAGTGTGCTAAGTTCGGCCTGGCCGAATCCTTAGAACCCACCACCATGGATTTTGCTAAAATATGGGAGCTATATTTAGTTATAGACCGAATTAGACCGCACTTGGCGCAGTTGTTGAGAGTCATAACAGAATACTATATGCAATATTTCAGCCAAATCGGATAAAAATCGCTGCTTGTAAAGGCTCAGGAAGTCAGATCGGGAGATCGGTTTATATGGGAGCTATATCAGATTATAGACCGATTTGGACCGTACAATGCTCCATTGTTTGCAGTAATAACAGAATACTTTGTGCAAAATTTCAGCCATATCGGATGAAAATTGAGGCTTCCAGGGGCTCAAGAAATCAAATCGGGGGATCGGTTTATATGGGAGCTATATCAGGTTCTTGACCCATTTGGACAGTACTTGTCTCAGTTGTTTGAAGTCATACCAGAACACAGCATGCAAACTTTCAGCCCAATCAGAAAAATATTGTGGCTTCCATTTGCTCAAGAAGTCAAATCGGGATATCGCTTTATATTCAGGTTCTTGACAGATTTGGACCGTACTTAGTACAGTTATTAGAAGTAATAACGGCATACTATGCAAAATTTCAGCCAAATCAGGTAAAAATTGTGGCTTCCATTGGCTCAAGAAATCAAATCGGGAGATCGGTTTATATAGGACCTATATCTGAAACGATATGGCCCGATATGATTTGCAATCCCCAAGGACCTACATGAAAATAAAGCAAATTGCAAAGTTTGCCCATGAACATTCCACTAAGGAACGGGGGCAAACTTCTCACATATCAATGAGTCCAAACCGATTAAATTTTAAGCTCAATGATAAGGGGCCTCCTTTTTATGGCCGAGTCCGAACGGAGTGCCGCAGTGCGACACCTCTTTGGAAAAAAGTTTTACATGGCATAGTTCCTCACAAATGTTGCCAGCATTAGGAGGGGAAAACCACCGCTGAAAAATGTTTCTAATGATCTCATCAGGATTCGAACCCAGGCGTTCAGAGTCATAGGCGGTGGCCTCTGAAATGAATATAAAGTATCTGTGCAAAATTTCAAGCGGCTAACATGTTCGACCGCTATCATGATTTCGATAGACGGGCAGATATACCGACATGGTTAGTTCGAATCAAAATTTCGATGGGGTCCTAGATCAACATTTTGAGGTGCTACAAACGGAATGACAAGATTAGTACACCTCCATCTTATAGTGGTGGATAAAAAAAAATTGTTGCTTTTGAACTTGGCACGGTGTGCTGTGTTACACACAAATTTTTGGCTATTAAAAATTAATCTTTTTGCTATCAAAATTTTTTGATGTTCAAACCTTGAAGGGGTTCTAGTTTCAACCGCATCTACGTCATTTATTTTGGGGCATGGTATTTTTTAGGGAAACTTTATTAAACCTCTATATGCTCGGACTTTTCCCGGCATCTCTTCTTTGGCAAAACAAGTAAGAGCGTGCTAAGTTCGGCCAGGCCGATTCTTATATACCCTCCACCATTGATAGCATTTGTCGAGTTCTATGCGAGATCTCTTTTTAGACAAACAAAGAATATTGAATAAGAACTGTTATGCTATTGGAGCTATATCAAGTTATAATCTGATTCGGACCACAAAAGAATGCTGAACATTGTAGAAGTCATTGTGCGATATTTTAGTTCATTTGGATAAGAATTGCGCCCTTTGGGGGCTTAAGAAGTAAAATAGAGAGATCGATTTATATGGGAGCTGTATAAAAACCGTATATAAACTGTATATAAACCGCTGGCTATGAACCGATTCAGACCATAATAAACACGTATGTTGAAGGTCATGAGAGGATCCGTCGCACAAAATTTCAGGCAAATCGGATAATAATTGCGACCTCTAGATGCTCTAGAAGTCAAGATCCCAGATCGGTTTATATGGCAGCTATATCAGGTTATGAACCGATTTGAACCTTATTTGGCACAGATGTTAAAAGTAAGAATAAAATACGTTATGCAAAATTTTAGCCAAATCTGATAAGAATTGCGCCATCTAGGGGCTCAAGAAGTCAAGACCCAAGATCGGTTTATATTGCAGCTATATCAGGTTATTTAACGATTTGAACCTAACTTAGCACAGTTGTTGGAAGTTAAAGCAAAACACGTCGTGCAAAATTCCATTCCAATCGGATAAGAATTGCGCACTCTAGAGGCTCAAGAAGTCAAGATCCCAGATTGGTTTATATGACAGCTATATCAACACGTGGACCGATATAGCCCATTTACAATACCAACCAATCTACACTATTAAGAAGTATTTGTGCAAAAGTTTAAGCAGATAGATTTACTCATTCGAAAGCGTGCTTTCGACAGACAGACGGACGGACGGACATGGCTAGATCGACATAAAATGTCACGACAATCAAGAATATATATACTTTATGGGGTCTCAGACGAATATTTTGAGTAGTTACAAACAGAATGGCGAAATTAGTACTCTCCCATATGGTGGAGGGTATAAAAAGAGAACAAATAATCATGGACTTTTTCCATGATCCAAGGGTTTCGGTCATGATTGAGAGCCAAAGGAGTAAGGTTAGGTTTAAGTGACAACCTGCCATCAGACGTTTTCGTTCAATGTGATACCACAGGAAAAGTACAAAGAAGATAAACTGCCTTAAAATTCCTAGCGACGAACCATCCAGATCACTTTAAAGAGCCCAACAACTTGCGAATATTCACATCTGTTTAATCAGTGAGGTTCTCAACGAAATGAGAACCCAAAGTGGAACTCCTTCTGACTGCCAGTACAGGCCACATACAGCAGATGTTCAAAAGTCTCTTTTCCTCGATGTTCTCACAGTCTCTGCAAAAGTCGTTGCTTCCAACATACAATCTTTCATCATGCTTTCCGATCAGACAATGATCAATTATGACGGACACATCTGTTCTAACCAGCGACAAGAGCATGGCAGACCTCTTAAAATCAAGATAAGGCCACATAATTTTGGAATATTCACAACCCCCCTTTGTGAGCATCTATCATTTATTGCCTTTCGGGCCTGATGCTGAAGACTAAGCTTACATGCCGCTAAAGGCATACCAAGAGAATTTAATTCCCCTGGAATATGTAAGGTAGTTCTTAGTTTCGCAAGCTCGTCCGCTCTACAATTACCTGCACTCATAGGAAAAAGTTTGCTGAAAACAGCAAACACTGTCTGCTGAATATTAGTAGTTAATTTTGCTGCTATTGCAGCAGTAGTTCTGCTAATACAGCAGTAGTACTGCAATTTCTGAGTAGCAGGCTTACTGCTGAAAAGTCAGTTGTATGCTGAAAATGGCTGCTACTTAATTATGAAGGGGATGTTAGAAGAAAAATAGAACACATATGTAAATGCGTGTCTCTGTGGATGTTTACTATAATTACCACTGAATGTATACTTTCCATAATCTATGTATACCCGCACCATAGAATGGTGGTTAACTAATTTCGTCATTTTGTTTGTAACACATCGAAATATTCGTCTAAGACCATAAGTATAAAGTATATATATTCTTGATCGTCATGACAATTTAAATCGATCTAGCAATGTCCGTCCGTCTGTCCGTCTATCTGTCGAAAGCACGCTAACTTTCGAAGAAGTTAAGCTAGCACCTTGAAATTTTGCAAGAATACTTTTTATTAGTGTAGGTCGGTTGGGATTGTAAATGGGCCATATCGGTCCATGATTTCATATTACAGCCGTATAAACCGATCTCGGATCTAGACTTCATGAGTCACTAGAGGGCACAATTCTCGCCCTGTTTGGTTGAAATTTTGCAAGAAGTGTTTTGTTATGATTTTCAAGAATATGGTTTTAATTGGTTCATAACCTGATATAGCTGCCATATAAACCGATCTGGGATCTATACTTCTTAAGTCACTATAGGGCGCAATTCTCATCCGATTTGGTTGAAATTTGGCAAGAAGTGTTTTGTTATGATTTTCAAGAGCTGTGCCATCTTGACTGCTTGAGCCTCTAGAGGGTGCAATTCTCATCCGATTTGGCATAAATTTTGTACAACTGCTTCTCTCATGACCTTCAAGATACCTGTCAAATCATCTCTTCTAACAAAATTACTAAAAAAATTCTATAAAATGCCTTAAGTAATCAAAACAAATATAAGGCAACCATAAAAAGTTGCAAAATTTTTTTTTCAGCAGACTTGTGTACTCAAGCAGCAGTAAGAAAAGTTTGCTAATGCAGCAGCCCTATGTTTGTTGAAACTGCAGTAAAGTCTGCTTTCTCATTTCCAGCAAACAGAAACTGCTGTTTTAACAAAAATTTTTGCTGTTTTGATAACAAATTTGGTTGAGTGTGTGCCCAGCACCTAGAACATATGAATTTTGAAGTGTTGGAGAGCTGTGACAGCCGAGGATGGTTTTTGAATTCAGAAATATGTTTCCCAGAGATGCCTGGCTGTCTGAGAAGATTATTCTGACATTATATCTTAGCCATTCCACCACTTTTTCAATTGCAAGGATCTTAGCTTAATACACACTACAGTGGTAAGAAAACCTTCTCGATATGACCAGTCTTAGTTCTTCAGAGTATACCCCAAAACAATATGGACAATATCGGTCAATATTTGGATATGTCTGTCATACATATATCGATTTTCCGATTTAAGGTCCTTCTGGACCCTTCGGTATCAATGGTTCATATATGAAAATGAAAAATATTTGGATATGTCTGTCATACATATATCGATTTTCCGATTTAAGGTCCTTCTGGACCCTTCGGTATCAATGGTTCATATATGAAAATACCTTTTTAAGGTCTTAGGGGCCATAAATTCATTTTCGGACTTCGCTAAAGTTTTGCAAAACGAGCTGTGTTAGACCCCTTAAAATTCATACCGACTATGGTCTAGATCGGACTATTTTTGGATATAGCTCTCATATATGCCGATCTCCTTATTTAGGCCTTAAGCCCATAAAAGTCGATTTCGCTGAAATTTGGCAGCTGTGTAAGGTCTCTAAACATCCGCGCCTTATATGGCTCAAATCGGTCTTTGTTTGGAAATAGCCGCCGTATGTACTGATCTCCCAAAGCAGATTGTTAGTAAATAATTATGCATGCAAATTTTAAGCTATCAGGATAGCTAAGCGCCGGTGTTTCTTAGCCGCAAAGATGGCCAATGACGTGGAAAATACTCCAACGTCTCATCATCATCCTCACACTCCCTACACATAGTATAACTTGCCCCTCCTATTCTGCATAAGTACGCTCGTAGTCCTGTGCCCCGTGATGGTACCGAAAGCTATGCTTATCTTCTTCTTACTTCCTCTCAGCAATAGCTTAGTCTTCTCACGATACGATTTTCTCCATAGGAGTTTCGTTGTCCTACCGACCGTTTTGCTGTTCCACAGCGTCGCATTCGCCCTTAATGCGGACTGCGTAGCGCCGCAAGACTACAGATTAACCAAGCTTATCGACAGCAGTCCTATGATCTTCACTACCAAATCGTCTGCTCTTTCATTCCCTTTACCTCGGCAATCTTAAACAGATATCAGTCCCTTCGTTCTCAATGTAGACCCCAAGACCCACTCTACCCTCTAGCTTTGATCCATTCGTGAAGCATAACTATCAGCAGGCAATAGCAGAGCTCCGTCAATCCAAAACTATACATCTGGCAGCCGTGCATCGCACTCGACCTTAAATGTTGTCTCAGGCATCCGAACCAAGACCACTTCCATTCCTTCCAGGCTTCCTATCGACGAATTAATTATACCTTTTCTCTGAACTTTTTGAATTATCTTTGTTTTGAATTGTTCTCCATCGCTGTTGATATGCCTCTGGCAGCCGTTCATCGCACTCGACCTTAAGTGTTGTCTCAGGTATCTGATCCAAAACCACTTCCATTCCTTCCAGGCTTCCTATCGACGAATCAATTATACCTGTTCTCTGAACTTTTTGAATTATCCTTGCGTTGCACTTTTCGCCATCGATGTTACTAAGGCATAAGTGAGTATTGGTTCAATCACGCTTCCATAAAGACAGTAAGGTATCCTCCGATTCAGGCCCATTTCGAGCCTACGGCCCTTCTATATAGTACACAACATCTATGAGCCATCTCCGTACTCTCGTGAACAGGCAGACTCCAGTCATCTTTGGGTTAACATTCAGATTCCTAGGTTAACCCAGTTGTATGGTAACCCCTAGATCCTTTCGGCGTTTCTGCAAAGCTGACACAGATCTCTACCCCTTACTGGTATTATAAATTCCACCTCCGTCAGCAGCAGTTAAAGAGACTCACAAGTTCCTTCTGTGTACACTTAATCCCAAATTTGGATGTTATATTGACAACTATCCATACGGTACAGGACGACCACCTAGATACCTGGCTCCAAATTTTGGTTCTCTACTTTCTCAATTGAGTTCCGCATTGCATATTTTTTGCTGGATGTCGTTACCTGAATTATTATACCCTCCACCATATACTGGGGGTATACTAATTTCGTCATTCTGTTTGTAACACCTCGAAATATGCGTCTAAGACCCCATTAAGTAAAAATATTCTTGATCGTCATGACACTTAAGTCGATCCTGTCCGTCCGTCTGTCTGTCTGTCGAAAGAAGTAAAGCTAGGGGCTTGAAATTTTGCACAAATACTTTCTATGAGAGTAGGTCAGTTGGGATTGTAAATGGGCCAAATCAGTCTATGTTTTGATATAGCTGCCATTTAACCGATCTTGGGTCTTGACCTCTTAAGTCTCTAGAGGGCGCAATTCTTATCCGATTTGGCTGTTATTTTGCACGTGGTGTTTTGGTATCACTTCCTTCCTGTACTAAGTATGGTTTCAATCGGTTTATTACCTGATATAGCTGCCATATAAACCGATCTGGCATCTTGACTTCTTGAACCGCTAGAGGGCGTAATTCTCATCCGATTTGGCTGAAATTTTGCATGAGGTGTTGTGTTATAACTTCCAACAACTGTGCCAAGTGTGGCACAAATCGGTACATAACATTATATAGCTGACATCAGGGACGTATCCAGGATTTCAAATGGGGGGGCACCCCACATTTTTTCAAAATGGAAAATTGCCAAAATTCTTGTTTCTGTAAAATTGTTAAAAACACCTCTTTTTTTTTAAAAAAATTGTTCTAGCTTTATGGTCATAAAGAATTTTACACTGATTGCCAACACAGTGCTAACATCTTCTAGAAGTTGTATTAATGGCTTCAAACGGTAGACAACGGCAACGGCTCCTGCTGATGCTCCGTGTGCCCAGGTTAGCATTTACGACAAAAAATAACCATGCATAGAGCTGCCTTAGAAAATATCTAGCTCGAGTTAGGAAAGAGGTATTTTACTGAAATGTGGATTAGCGTAAATTGGACGGGTGAAACCAATTAAAATTATTTTTCTAGTCATGTTTTGGGGGAAAATTGACTTGTCGAAAGTCAAAAATTTTTTATATCCCATAAATCAAACAAAAATATTTCTCAAAATTCTAAGGAGTGAGATTTCTAGAATCTGTTTTAATATTTTGTTGCATTTGATGGCTTCTATAACAAAATTATGGCAATAATCCTATTTCTTTTGACAGCAGGTTCTATTTTATGCCAAAATTATTAAATTCACCACCTTTCTTCGCTAAATAGTCATAAAATATAAAGAAAATGATTTTTTTTTTGTTGTAGGGGATTAGGAAATAAAAAGATTTTTTTTCATAAATTTTTAAAATTCAAAATATTTGAAAAAATTGCTACGTCAATAATAAATCTCTAGATTATGAATATACTAACATATGCCCGGTCGCTTCGCTGCCCCCGATGCTAACCCAATATCCAGATGTAACAGATGTAGCTACAGTCTTTAAAAATAAATATCTCCAAGCTGAAATTTTGCACAGATTCTTTTTTTGTCCATAAGCAGGTTAAGTTTGAAGATGGGCTATATCGGACTATATCTTGATTTAGCCCCCATATAGACCGATCTGCCGATTTAGGGTCTTAGGCCCATAAAAGCCACATTTATTATCCGATATCGCCGAATTTTGAGACAGTGAGTTGTGTTAGGCCCTTCGACTTCCTTCGTTAATTTGGCCTAGATCGGTTCAGATTTGGATATAACTGCCATATAGACCGATCCTCCGATTTAGGGTCTAAGGCCCATAAAAGCCACATTTATTATCCGATTTCGCTGAAATTCGGGACAGTGAATTGTGCTAGGCCCATCAACATCCTTCGTCAATTTGGTTCAGATCGGTCCAGATTTGGATATAGCTGCCATATAGACCGATCCTCCAATTTATGGTGTTAGGCCCATAAAAGCCACATTTATTATCCGATTTTGATGAAATTTGGGACAGTGAGTTGTGTTAGGCCCTTCGACATCTTTCTTTAATTTGGCCCAGATTGGTCCAGATTTGGATATAGCTGCCATATAGACCGATTTCTTGATTTAAGGTTTTGAGCCCATAAAAAGCTCATTTATTGTCCGATGTCGCCGAAATTCGGGACAGTGTGTTAAGCCCCTTGGTATTTTTCTGCAACATGGCCCAAATCGGTCCAGATTTGGATATAGCTGCCATATAGACCGATATCTAGGTTTAAGTTTTGAGGCCATAAAAGAAGCATTTATTGTCCGATTTCGCCGAAATTTGGGACAGTGCTTTGCTCTTCGATATTTTTATTCAACTTGTCCAAAATCGGTCAAGATTTGGATATAGCTGCCATGTAGATCGATATCTATATTTAAAGTCTTCGCCCCATAAAAGGCGCATTTATAATCCGATTTCACTGAAATTTGGCACAGTGACTTATGTTAGGCTTTTCGACATCCGTGTCGTATATGGTTCAGATCGGTTTATTTTTAGATATAGCTACTGTACGCTCTGTCTTGGCATCCATAGTGTACATAAATTGCAAAATTTAAAGCTCTAGCTCAACTAACAAACAAGGTACCAAAAAGTACCAATTGCAGTACTAATCGAATTATTTTTCAAACTTCCGGCACTATTTTGGAAAATTTTTGTCACCAAATGTTATTTTTTTGAGACGCTATTTAATTTAAGCCCAAAATTACAATTCTAGGCCATCCGTTCGCACTGGGTAAAAAGTCACTATTCCGATTTTTTAAGAACCTAAACGTACGAATATCACAAAACCCCGAATTATCCCGCGTCTACGACGCAAGACTTACATTCGTGCCAAATTTCATGACTCTAGCTTTAGCAGTTTGTCCCGGGCCCGATGCCCGATACCCGATACCCGAGGCTCGACAAATGCGATCCATTGTGAAGGGTATATAAGATTCGTCTCGGCCGAACTTAGTACGCTTTTACTTGTGTTCAGATAAAATTTATTTGGTAGTCTTCTTCTGGTTCTCTGGAGGGTGGATTAAACAAAATCTCTCATAAATCTACACTTGAAGTAGATAGTAGACTTTAATATAAACAAATGTCAATTTATCCTTAATGTGATGCTTACAGAATAGAAACTTTATGGAAAAGTTATTTTCTTTATCTCATTTAACACTAGTCAGAAATTTCGTTAGTGGATAGTTTACACAATATCATGGCCTTTATGCTTGAAATAAACAACCATTTGGTATCATTTGACACAATTTCTTAAAGGCAGACACTTCTATCGGTGCGGTCAATATTAATGGTTCTACAGTGATGGATGGAAAATAAAAGCATGTACCAAATGAAGGTGACTCCAAAATGTTTTCCAAATAATATCATGTGAATGAATGGACAACATGTTGGTTCTTTAGTCTCCTATTGTGATCAAGTAGCAGACGTAGTCAATATTCTTTCATTTTTGGCATATTAAAGTGTTCTCAGATGTTTCGTAGGTATAAAACATTTATCTATTCGTTTGTCTGGCCAATGGCCCGTCTGATGTGAGAAATGTCATCATTAATTATTTATTGAATTCAAACACACTCACAGGCATTAAGTATTATGCCAGGGCCAAAGTAAAGAGCCATATCGATAAGGCCACATATTCTTTGCATGGCCTTATGTTAACATTGTCGAAACCACTCGATTAAAAAAAAATTGATTCCAAATATCCAAAATATGGATATGTGAAATACGGATAATTGAAATTCGTTTCGTTAAGCCGAAGATTTCTATGAACTATATGATTTGGAGTATACTTGACATAACATAACAGAACATTATGCGCAAAATTTCAGCCGAATCGGACAAAAATTACGTCTTCCAGGGGATTCATGAAGTTATATCGGCAGATCGGTTTATATGGGAGCTATATCAGGTTATAAACCGATTTAAACCATACTTGACACAGTTGTTGGAAGTCCTAGCAGAACATCACGTACAAAACTTCAGTCAAATTGGACAAAAATTGCGTCTTCTAGGGGCTCAAGAAACCAAACCGAGAGATCGGTTTATATGGGAGCTAGATCCGGTTACAGACCCATTTGGATCGTATTTTACATAGTTTTTCGAAGTCGGAACAGAACACTATGTGCAAAATTTCAGCCCAATAGGACGAAAATTGAGTCTTCCAGGTTCTTAAAAAGTTAAATCGGCAGTTAAGGGCGTTAGTGACGAACGTAGCACAGGAGCAGTGAAACTGAAGGAACGACCACAAAAATCCCATTTTGTGATCCGGGATTGTGATTAAACCAGGCTATCACGGAAGGCAAGGAGATAAGCTGGCTTTCGCTATCATAACGGACATACCTTCGATCAATCCCATTATTCCAATATTCCAGTGTCTCCGTGAGTCCCGTTGCATCCTGTGGAAATGCGTTTTCATCAAAAGCCCCAAAATGTCCTCCGTTGTTTCTGCTCTCACTCCCATGTCGTCTACTAACGTTTCAATTTGGACATGGGTTTTCGAGAGAAACGCCTTCATCTTGGCGGCGTCATTGATGCTATCTAACTGGTCGCAGAAAAGCTTCCAAAAGGTACGTTTTGCCGCTCTGGTAATCTTATTGTATTCCTTGAGGCGTGTGTAATACACATCACAATATACTTCCAATTTTTTACGACGTGTTAAAAATCTGCGGGCCTCTTTCAAAATGTTTCGAATGTGCCCGGCCATCCAGGGTTTTTCTTGGGCTGATTTCCTTTCCCGAAGAGGACAACTATCTTCGAAGGACCCCACCAGTGCAGTCGTAACCCTGTTGACATTTTCGTCAATGTCTTCTATGCTTGGGCAATCTAAATTATCTTGCCCAAGTCTTCTTCTGAGTTGCTTTCCGAATTTTGTCCAGTTGGTCTTCAACTTATTCCGGAAGCTTATGGGATAAGGCGCTGGCCGTGCTAATCTAAACCTAATGTAGCGATGGTCAGAGAAAGAGTGTTCCATGGAGACCCTCCAATCCTGAACCTCATCGATTAGATTTTCCGAACATATCGTCACATCTAATACCTCCTCCCTAACCCTATTAACAAAGGTAGCGGTGTAACCAATATTAAGTGTTATTGGGTCGTTAGTATTTAATAACTCAGCCAGGGATTGGCCCTGCTTACTAGTGTTGGTACTACCCCACGAAATGTGGTGAGAGTTTGCATCGCACCCTATTAGTACCTCGTTTTCTGTCTGTTTTGCTTTCCTCACTAGCCGTTGCAGCTCCGACGTGGGTGGCGGTGTCCAAGAGTCAAAAGGCAAATAAGGTGATGCCAGGTATGCTCGACCGTCTCCCTGTCTCACCACTGCTGCATCCGACGTTGAAAACTCTGGGGAAAATATATAATTCAAATTTCTATGACAAATAACGCAGGTCCTCGGCCGAGTACCAGTGTTAGCATAGAATAATTGGTAGTTGATATGGTTCAGTCCACAAACTTTGTTCCGGGTCGTCCATGGCTCCTAAGTTAAGGCAATATGAATCTTGCCCTTGCTGATTTTCTACATCATAGCGTTTGTAGCAGTCTCGTTCCGATGGAGGTTTATTTAGATCACCTCAAACATCGAACCTCCAGTAGAGGGGCATCTTGGAAGTAGGTGTTGATCTCATCGTCTGCTCCCTGTTCTTTAGACTGCATTGACTTTCCTGTCACTGCACTGCCTGATGTCATCGTTTAAGATTCTTTGCCTAGTTTAGTCTTCCGACTTTATATAAAGTCGGTAATGGTTCCATCGTCGGGTCCCTGTTCGTTAAGCTTTATTGGCCTTCCATTCCTTGTACTGCCTGATGTTTCAATACTAGGATCTTTGCCTATCTTAGTCTTCCAAATCATAAATAAATGGGGTTCTTGGGAGTAGGTGATGTACCACCTTCGGTTCCCTGTTCGTTAGACTTCATTAAGACTCCTGTCGCTGCGCTGTCTAAAGTTTCAATATTAGGATCTTTACCTATCATAGTCTTCCGAATCTTGAAGTCGGTGATGTTTCTATCGTCGGGTCCCTGTTTGTTAGACTGTATTGAGTCTCTCACCACTGCACTGCCTGATATTTTAGTATTAGGATCTTTGCTTATCTTAGTTAGTTAGACGAGTTAAAGAAGTATTAAAAGCCATATTTATTATCCGATTTCGCTGAGAGAGTTGTTTTAAACCTCCCGTCATTCGATCCGAAATCGTCCAAATCCAAATCGGACAATATTCGGTATGTATATAGCTGTCATAAAGATCGATCTTTCAATTTAGGGTCTTAATCCCATAAAGGGCGGATTTATTGCATGATTTCGCTAAAACTGCGACTTGTATAAGAGTTTTGCGTCCTGAATCAAATATGCAATATTGATCTACGGCCCAGAAGTATATACATTCTTGATCGCCTTTTAAGTCGATATAGTTATATTCTTGAATTGTCCGTCTGTGAAACTCTCAATGGCAGTCAAACGCGTCAATCTAGCCACTCGAAATTTAGCCCCTGGAAGCTGTAATTTGGCTGACATTTTGCATGTAGCGTTCTCTTATGATTTCTAAGATCCATGATAAGTATGGTTCAAATCGGTTTATAACCTGATAAAGCTTCCATATAAACGGATCACCTGATTAGTCTTCTCGGGCCTCTAGAAGCTGAAATATTTGCCTGATTTGGCAGAAAGTTGGTACGTAAAGTACTTGTATGCCCTTCAACTAAGTTCATTTGTATAATTTTTCACTAGACCAAATACCTCTTGCCACTTTGCAGAGAAGAACTTCGTGTCTAGTGTTTTGTCTTTTTCCGAATTGTTTACTATAACATGCTCTCCTCAAGCGCTCAGCTACATATCTGTGCAAAAGGTTCTGTTGGTGTCGCCCTGTTCCTCTTGACGAGATTGTTTTATTGTTGATTTCATTGGAGCTGCTGGGGTTTTCTTGTTTCAAATGGATTTTAATGAGGTGATGGTGGGTTTGTCTGTCCATCCATTGGCAGTTTGTGGTAGGAAGGCGTTTGCTGTTGATGCCCAATGTTTGTTGATCATTTGATTTTGGTATCAAATATTTATGCTTATTTTAATTTAGTTTTCAATATGAGCTTGGGGCGACTGTGGTATCCGTATCCCCTTGTGTGGTTCACGAAAATCAATTTGCTTTTTGATTAACCACACACGCTGTTTGCTCTCTTATCTCTCAATGGTGGGGAATGTTAGCTGCTCTTCCCCTGCTGTTACCTCGGTCGCTTCTACATGGCTTTCTTGCTTGTGACCTGTCTGTCTATTCGTGTATCCCTCTGTCTGACCAATTGTTCGACCATTCATTTCCCAAACGACCATCCGTATATCCGAGCGTTCGTCTGTCCATCTGTACGTCTGTATGTTGCACTGTTTGGCTGTTCGTGTGCGTTCATTTTGTTTATCGAAAATTAACTATAAATTGTTAATAAATTAGTTTTGTGTATCGCTTTCTGCCTATTTCAGCCTATTGACTGACTGACTGAGTGGAGGAACATGAAACATCCGTACATTCATACATGATAGGCATCCAAGTGAACAGGTTTCTCTGGGGGATTTGCCATCAAATATTGGATTGTGTGATTTTTTTTCTTTTTGTTCTTGTAAAAAGTTCATAGCACTCTGCTTGAAATACGACTATTTAAATATCTCTGTCACATCAATTTATTTTATTTAAATTTAATTTTTTTTCTATGGGTCATTGGGTGCAGTTAATGTGGCCCGCGTGGAGTACCTTTGTGTGCAGGTGTAAAACAAGATCGCATATATTATCCGTGGGGAATCCATATAACAAACGAAAAAACATGAGCGAATGAGTAATGATCTCCTATGGAATTTGATAATGATAAATAATGCTAATAACCTTTGTTCGGATTATTTATTTTTTTACAAGGCAGTGGCTGGGAATATATTGTAGTATTTCTTAAAAACAAACACATGACTCTTGTTCAACTTGTATGTTGACTCAAAATAGAGTTGATGTTATTTTCGGATAAAATATCTACTTTGGCTAACATCATCATCATCTAGTCAATTTTCAAAATCCAACAATTTATCAACTTTTAACAGTAATCACTGAGATGTGCAGTTAAAACCTAGGCGCGGAGTCGGAGTCGAGCAAATTTGCCCGTAGTCGAAGTCAAGAAAATTATCTCGACTCCGACTCCAGAGAAAGAAGAAAAAAATTTTTCAATTAAATTTTTTTTTTTAATTTTATATATTTTATATAATCTTGGGAACCCACCACCATGGATTCTGCTAAAAATGTATACAAAATAAATTTAGTTGAAGGGAATAATTTTATTCTTCATACCAAATTTCTGCCAAATCGGAATAAAATTGCGGCTTGATAGGGCTCAAGAAGTCAAATCGGGAGGTCGGTTTATATGTCAGCTATATCAGGTTATAGACCGATTTGGACCGCACTTGGCACCATTGCTTGAAGTTATAGCGGAACATTACATGCAAAATTTCAGCCAAGTCGGACAAAAATTGCGACCAGGGTTTCAAAAAGTCACATCTGGAGATTGGTTTGTATGGGATCTATATCTAAATCTGAACCGATATGGCCCATTTGAACCGATATGGCCCAAATCGATCTGTATCATGAGTTCGACAGACGGAAGGACGGATGTAGATCGATTTCACGATTAAAGGTGTGAAATCGATCTAGGCGGCCAATTGGCAGGTCCCAAATGTGAAATAAAATGTTCACCGACTCGCCTCTCAATAAGTCCATTGTCACGCAGCATATAGAACCTTCTTGTTGAAACCACATGTCATGCAAGTCAAGCTCTTGCATTTTGGGCAAAAAAAATTGGATATCATTCACAGCTTCGTTACGATTCGCATCATCTTTGAAGAAGTATGGACCAATGATGGTACAGCCCAAAAACCGAAAGAAATTGTGACTTTTTCACAATGCATTGGTAGCTCTTGTAATGCTTCTGGCTGATCTTCACTCCAAAATGGACAATTCTTCTTATTTACGTACCAATTGAGCCAAAAATGAGCTTCGTCGCTCAACACAATGAACCGCGCGATGAACTCTCTTAACAGAGCACGCATTTTGATAATAAAATTCATTAATTTGCAAGCGTTGTTCGTGTGTAAGACCAAACGGGAGATGTTTGACAGTGAAACAAAACACGAAACGTGCGTGAGCTGTTTAAACCAGCGTTACCAAAAAGATAATAGCTAAAAAATCACCCTTTACATTGGAAAAAGTCTGCGAACATGTAGCATATCTCCGAATCGCTAGACGATTCCCTATAATAAAGCTTTATACAACTTGGAAACTCCCGAAACTTCCTATTACATTTCACAAATTTATGAAAGCTGCTGGGATTACTGTAAAGACAGTTATTCACCCAGGCAAAAAAATCAGCATAACATCTTATATTCTCAATATTGTATTGAGCCCTCGCTCTTGAATACTTGGTATAATTCGATGAATTATTACATATCCTAATATTCTTAAAAGTCTACTTTTAACATTACGCAAACGTTTCAGATACGTAGTAGACCATGCTTATCCACAGATTTTTTGAAAGCATTACTCAGCTCATTATAAAAAGTGGAAATTCGCAAATCCATGATACAATCAGAAACCCAGCTTATGCCGAATAAAGTTGATCGCAACAGCTAAAAGTTGACACTGCCAAAATTAAATATAAAACGCGTGTCTGTTATTGGATCATCTTTCACGGATGGTATCACTCCTCAGGTTCCGCAAATGGCAAACATCTACATAAAGAAAAGTCCACGATCGAGATAAACGCCAGGTCCAATTTAGATATAGCGTTCATATATCTCATCCATTTAATGTAGTATTTGTAGTATTCAGACAGCGACAGTGTCAATGAAGCAGTCATCACAAATAAGAGATTAGGACAGCGGGATGACGGCAGAGATGAGCTTTATGGCTTTGCTGAGCTCAAAAGCAGACCGGGAAAGCGATCCGGAGCACTACTAAGGAGACAGAGGAGTATGTACCGCCAGAGTAATCACATTTTCTCAAAAAGACCATTTCGAAATCTGACAAGGTCAAATACTTAGGAGTGATTTTGGATAGGAAACTGAATTGGATGTGTCACATTCAGGAGAGTACCGAGAAGGCTCACGTATGTTGGCCACTATGTACGCAGGCAGTAGGCTCGAAGTGGGGCCTGAATCCGAGGATAGTCCACTGACTCTACAGGAGCGTGATTAGACCAATACTTATTTATGCCTCTGTAGTTTGGCAGACTGCAAGGGAGAAAACGTGCAATGTTAGGACCATACAACAAGGTCAGAGAACATGTTGTATTGGCATAGGTGGCGCGATGAGGACCACGCCCACTAGAGCACTGGAGACTATTCTAGATATCCGACCTATTGACAACCCAGGAACTGAGATCTGTTTTAGACTGATTGACTATTATGAGGTCCGGGCGATCATGGAATGCGTGAGATGGTGTGGTACTAACGCGAGGACGTCGATGGTGAACATCTTTACGGACAGTTACATGGCCATAAGAGCAATAACAACCAGGATGGTAAGGTCACGAACAGTCTAGCAGTGTAAGAAGGAGATTAACGCCTTCTCTGAGGATGGTACAATCCGCATCGTTAGGGTGCCGGACCATAGCGGAGTAAAGGGGAATGAAAGGGCATATGATTTGGCAGTGAAGGCCAGAGAACTGTCGTCGATAAACTTGGTAAACCCGAAGCCTTTCGAGTCGACGCAGTCCGATTTAAGGGCGTAGTCAACAAACGCGCCCTTAAAATGGACTGCGTCGTTCGTGAGAGGACGATGCTACTACTGAAAGGAAGGAGGTTAGTATAGCTTTTTGTGTCATAACGGGACATATAGGACTTACTTATGCAAAATCGGTGCGGCAAGTGATCATCTAGGGAAGATGATGAGACGTTGGAGTATTTTCTATATCATTGCCCGGCTTTCGCGGCTAACAGACAGCGATGCATAGCAGGGGATACGATAACAGACATGAATCAACTTAGGGGAGTGGTTTGGAAAATAATTAAAGAATTTGTATGTACCACGGGAATCCTTACTTAAAATTTTCTTTTTATACCCTCCACCATAGAATGGGGGTATACTAATTTCGTCATTCTGTTTGTAACTACTCCAAATATTCGTCTGAGACTCAAAAAAAGTATATATATTCTTGGCCGTCGTGACATTTTATGTCGATCTAGCCATGTCCGCCACCCCCTTCCGTCCGCTTGTCTGTCGAAAGCACGCTAACTTTCGAAGGAGTAAAGCTAGCCGCTTGAAATTTTGCACAAATACTTCTTATTAGTGTAAGACGGTTGAGATTGTAAATGGGCCATATCGGTCCATGTATTGATGTAGATGCCATATAAACCGCTCTTGGATCTTGAATTCTTATCCGATTGAAATGAAATTTTGCACGAAGTATTTTGTTAGATATCCAAAAACTGTGCCAGGTATGGTTTAAATCGGCCAATAACCTGGTGTAGCTGCCATACAAACCGATCTTGGATCTTGACTTCTTGAGCTTCTAGAGGGCGCAAATCATATCCGATTTGGCTGAAGTTTCGCATGGCGTATTTTATTCTTACTCTCAAAAACTGTGCCAAATAAGGTTCAAATCGGTTCATAACCTAATAAAGCTGCCATTTAAACCGATCTGGGATCTTGACTTCTTGAGCCTCTAGAGGTCGCAATTATTATCCGAGTTGCCTGAAATTTTGTACGACGGATCCTCTCATGACCATCAACATACGTGTTTATTATGGTCTGAATCGGTCTATAGCCTGATACAGCTCCCATATAAATCCATCTCTCTATTTTACTTCTTGAGCCCCCAAAGGGCGCAATTCTTATTCGAATTGGCTGACATTTTAAACAGGTCTCCAACATACAATTTAATTGTGGTACGAACCGGACCATATCTTGATATCGCTCTAATAACAGAGCAAATCTTTCTTTTATCCTTTTTATACTCACCATCGAAGGATAGGGGCATATTCATTTTGTCATTCCGTTTGCAACACATCGAAATATCCATTTCCGACCCTATGAAGTATACATATTCTTGGTCAGCGGAAAAATCGAAGATGATCTAGACATGTCCGCCCGTCTGTCTGTTGAAATCACGCTACAGTCTTCAAAAATAGAGATATTGAGCTGAAACTATACGCATCTTCTTTTTTTTTGTCCATAAGCAGGTAAAGTTCGAAGATGGGCTATATCGAACTTTATTTTAATATAGCCCCCATATAGACCGATCCGCCGATTTAGGGTCTAAGGCCAATAAAATCCACATCTATCATCCGATTTTGCTGAAATTTGGAGGAGTGAGTTGTGTTACGCCCCTCGATATCCTTCGTCAATTTGGTCAAGATCGGTCCAAATTTGAATATAGCTGCCATATAGACCGATCCTCCGATTTAGGGTCTTATGCCCATAAAAACCACATTTATTTTCCGATTTTGATAAAATTTGGGACCGTAAGTTGTGTTAGGCCCTTCGATATCCTTCATTAATTTGGCCCGGATCGATCCAGATTTGGATATAGCTGCCATATAGACCGATTCTCCGATTTAGGGTCTAAGGCCCATAAAAGCCACATTTATTATCCGATTTAGCTGAAATTTGGGACAGTAAGTTGTGTTAGTATCTTCGACATTATTCGTCAATTTGGCCCTGATCGGATCAGATTTGGATATAACTGCCATATAGACCGATCCCTCGATTTAAGGTTTTGGGCCCATAAAAGGCGGATTTATTGTCCAATTTTGATGCAATTTGAGACAGTGCAATATGGCACAGATCGGTCTAGATGTGGATATAGCTGCCATATGGATCGATCTCTCGGTTTTAGGTTTTGGGGCCATAAAAAGCGCATCTATTGTCCGATGTCGCCGCAATTTGGGACAGTGAGTTGTGGTGGGCCCTTCGACATCCTTCTTCAATTTCACTCAGATCGGTCCAGATTTGGATATAGTTGCCATTAGACCCATCTCTCGATTTAATGTTTTGGGCCCATAATGGCGCATTTATTGTCCGATGTTTCCAAATTTGGGACAGAGGGTTAAGTTAAGCCCCTCCACATAATTCTTCATTTGGTCTAGATCGATGAAGATTTGCATATAGCTGCCATATAGACCGATATCTCGATTTAAAGTCTTGGCCCCAAAAAAGGCGCATTTATAATCCGATTTTACTGAAATTTTATACATTGACTTATTTGAGGGTTTTCGACATCCATGTTGTATATGGTTCAGATCGGTTTATTTTTAGATATAGCTACTAAAAAGACCAATATTTTGTTATACACAATTGAACAATGACTTGTACTTATTAGTATTTGAATTTGATGAGAGGTGGTTTACATATATATCCGAGGTGGTGGGTATCCAAAGTTCGGCCCGGCCGAACTTAACGCCTTTTTACTTGTTTATTTTGATACTTTATATACCTTCGTAACTTTCAATGTTCAATAAATTATGTCGAGAAACATTAAACGAATAGTTTTCCATCTGTCACATTTAAACTGTATGGAGTTTTAAAATAAAGAGTGTATGTCCTGATTCTTGATTAAAAGTAACAGTATGGTACTTTTTATACAACACGAAGCCCGGAGAATCCGGAGACTGTAACACGTTTCTTTATTTTAATAAAATTAAAATCCTAAATAGTTGTATTAACATGATGCCACGTTTTTGCTCTTGTTGCACTTTCTATTCACTTCGCATTCACTCACGGTCCCTATCGTTATGCATAGCCGGCATTCCTTAAAGCGTGTCCCATTGCTGCCAGCAGCATTACCAAGAAACGAAGAGTAACTTAACTGCATTCGTTTTTGTTGGCTTCCTCTCGCTTTTCCTTGTTTTTTGCTTAATTTTTAGTGTAATTACATTTTCAACAAGGAAAAGTTTCGTTTTTCCTCATTTGTTGGGATAGACATTTTAAAACACCCAACAAGAATATCGTCATCATCATCATGAACAACTTTCTTAAGACAACAACAGAACGGCGACAACACCATCTGCTAAACACGCAAACAAAAAGAGGCTCTGGTAACACAAAAAAAAAGTTCGAATTAACTTCGCGCGGCATACTTTCGAAGTAATGTTCTAGGATAAATAGGCAGCCGTATCAGCGTAGTATTACGGCATGCATCCCTTTCTGATATTCGCACTTATTTGTATTTACTGCCACTGATGCTGTTGTTTTTGTACAGGCAAAGAGACTGGCTAAGAAGTTCGTTGTGCAACTTAGCGAAGGTGTGGAGGATTTGATGACAACTGCAGCGGCCCAAGAAGTGCTTGTACGACAAGCGACAGGAGTCTTAGCAACGTTAAAGGCGCGCACATCTAAGACATCTACCACAGCTATCGTCGTCGTCACATTCTCTATCCACCTCAAGAACTTTGTTGCTGTGGTAGAACATGGCACAAGCAGGTAGCAGTGGCTCAAGATGGGAAGTCTTTGTAAATCGAAACCGAAAAGTAAGTTAAAGAAGTGCAAATACGAGTAAATATTTAAGGAAAAACTTTTCAACAATGTCGAGAAAATAAAACAAAAACACAAAGAAAACGAAATTGAAACACGAGGAGGATATGGATAAAGAACACAAGCATTCTCCCCCGCATGTATAGAACGCATTCAGATGTCACTGATGCTCTGCGGAGGTAGTTTGAAAGTGTTTAAGCTGTGATGATTTCAAACAATGTCAAATTGGCATTAGTACGAGTAGCATATATTTCCAACTTTAAATTATTCGTGTCTAATATCTTTCGAAATCTGTTTCCTTAGCTGTTTCAGCCAGGGGGTATAAAAGTAAAATCCAAGTTTAAAATGCAGAAATATCACTGTCAAAAGATAAGAATATTTTCGTTTTTATTGTTAACACTTTTGATATAATTTTGCCAAAGACAGGTAACGGCTAGGTAAGATTTGGATCATATATAGCTTCCACAATGCGTAGCATTTGCTAAGTTTTTATGTCATTCCTATACTTACTTACTTTAATTGGCTATGACAGAATATTTGTTCCACTAGCCGAACACAGCACAGCGTTCTAAGCGCCTCGAACTTTTACGCTCATTCGAAAATCTATGACACCAAGTTTCGTGGTGTCTCCCACTACTTGATCTTTTCATCGGGCTTTTAGTCTTCCCGGTTTGTGTGTACCACCGTATTTGCTTTCAAAAGGCTTCTTTGCTGGAGCTTCTTCATCCATTCTGACACCATGACCTAGCCAACGCAGCCGTTGTATGGTTGCCCAAAAAGTAATTGCGGATTTTTTAAAAGAAAGTAAATGCATTTTTAATAAAACTTAGAATGAACTTTAATCAAATATATAATTGCCATTTTGTTCGATAACCTTTTGCCATCTTCCTGGCAAATTTAGTATTCCACGCTCATAGAACTTCTGGCCTTTATCTGCAAAAAACTGAACCAAGTACGATTTTATAGCCTCATCATTGCCGAAAGTTTTACCATTTAAGGAGTTCTGCAACGATCGAAATAAATGGTAGTCTGATGGTGCAAGGTCAGGGCTATATGGTGGATGCATCAAAAGTTCCCAGCCAAGCTCTCTCAGTTTTTGGCGAGTGACCAAAGATGTGTGCGGTCTAGCGTTGTCCTGGTGGAATATGACACCTTTACGATTGGCCAATTCTGGTCGCTTCTCCTTGATGTATTCAATTTGTCCAATTGTTGACAGTAAACGTCCGAATTGATCGTTTGGTTTATATTTATATTTAACTTCTCTCCTATCTCACGCTCAGTTACATGATGATCCAATTCGATTAATGCTTTGATTTGGTCATCATCAACTTCATTTGGCCGACCTGAACGTGGCTCATCTTAAAGTGAAAAATCTCTAGAACGGAATTTGCGAAACCAATTTTGACACTGTCTTCCTTTTAAGGCTTTATCACCATACACATCTCGTAACTTTTTAGCAACCTGCTCCGCGTTTTTTCCTTTACGGAAATAATAAAGTAAAATATGACGAAAATGCGCCCTTTGTGGGCTCCATATTAAAATTGACGCCAAACAAACAAAAGTAAACAAAATTTCGCGCACTTTTTTTCTAAAGCAAGCTAAAAGTAACAGCTGATAACTGACAGAAGAAAGAATGCAATTACAGAGTCACAAGCCGTTAAAAAAATTTGTCAACGCCGACTATATGAAAAATTCGCAATTACTTTTTGGGCAACCCAATATATGCTATCGTCCTCATACAGCTCGTTGTTCATACGTCGCCTATATTCTTCATTATCGCAAACTGGTCACAAGTTCACAAGTACCCATCCCTCAAACCATATAACAAAACGGGTAGTATCAGTGTCTTGTAAGGTGTAATCTTCGTCTGTCGAGGGGTGGCCTTGTTTCTAAACTGCTTACTTATCCAAAGTAGCATCTGTTTGCCAGTATTATTCTTCGCTTAATCTCAAAACTGGTGTCATTCGTTTCGGTTACGGCGGTGCCGAGGTAGATAAAATTACTGACTATATCAAAGTTGTGGTTTCCGACTTATTCCATTTTCTTTATCTGCTCGGTTGTGCAAGGTTTTTTGGGAGTTGAAACCATCCATTTCGTCTTATCTTCATTTACTGCCAGAACCATTTTCACAGATTCTCTTTCGATTCTTGTAAACGCAGCAGTTACTACTTCCAGTGACCGACCTATGATGTCGATGTCGTCGGCATAGACGAATAACATGTGTTCTCTTGTGATTAGTGTGCCATATCTATTCACATCTGCCTCTCGTATAATCTTCTCCAGCAGGATATTAAAGAGATCACACTATTGGCTGTATCCTTGTCTGAAACCTCGTTTGGTATTATATGGTTCGGAGAGATTCTTTCCTATTCTTGCTGAGGAACGTGTATCAGCAAGTGTCATCCTGCAGAGTCTTATTAATTTTGCAGGGATACCAAACTCAGACATGGCTTGAAATACCTTTGAAAGGAGTGTCAAAGGCGGATTTGTAGTCAACAAAGAGATGGTAGGTGTTGATTTGTCCTTCTCGGGTCTTTTCCAGGATTTGATGCAGTGTGAATATCTGGTCCAGGGTGGATTTACCAGGTCTAAAGCCGCATTGTTAGGGCCCAATTGTCTCATTGACTCTAGGTTTTAATCTTTCACACAGCACGCTCGGGAGTATTTATATGCGATGGGGAGAAGACCTATCCCTCTGTAGTTGGCACATTTCGTCTTGTCTCCTTTCTTGTGTACGGGACATAGTATGCTGAGGTTTCAATCATCGGGAATGCGTTCTTCTAGCCAGATTGCGCAGTTGAGCTGATGCATACGCCTTGTCAGCGTGTCGACTCCGGTCTTAAATAGTTCAGCAGATAACCCGTCGGCTCCTGCTGCCTTGTTGTTCTTTGGTCGGGTCACTGCTACTTGGACCTCATTCTGACTAGGAGGTAAACATTCTATATCATCATCATCATTGATTGGTTCTGCGGTATCCTCTTCGCCGCCAACGTCGGACACTAGCAGTTTGGTAAAATGTTCCTTCCATATCCTCAGCATGTTAGCTGTGTCTGTTACCAGATTTCCTTCTATGTATCTGCAGGAGGATGTGCCTGCACCAAAGCCATCGGTTTGATGTTTAATTCTTTGGTAGAATTTCCGGACTTCATTCTGCCTCCCATACATCTTAAGTCGCTCACACGCACGCCTTTCCGTTTCCTTTTTCTTTCTGCGGAATAGACGTTTCTCCTCTCTCCTTTTCTCCCGAAACCTCTCCATCATCTGGCGCGTTGCTACTGATTCCTATATATGAGCAGAAACTAAAGGTTTGCTCATGTCGGGTAAGTAGTTCAACCTTCCGGTTCTCAAGAAGACAAATGTGGAGATCGCTTTACTAGGAAGCAACGACGAGATTTCGGAAATCTCGTGTTTTGCAACCAGGTTTCCCATACTTTTTCAATGTGAACAAATCTAGCAAATCTCCTTCCAAATTCAAATGCAACACTGCGATTTCATTGAGTACCGGTTATTATTGGGATTTTTGGGCAGCACTTTTTCTCATCATCTGACAATTTCTTACTGAAATTATAAAAATTAGTAGTAATTTAATAAAATCCTTTCACAAACTTAATTGCTTACCGCAATGTATATGCTGAACATACTAAAAATGCTAATCACAATAAAAACGCTGTTAAAAACGTCACTGCTGAGAAAAACAACGCATAAATCTAGTGGATTTTGGTTCTAGTGGTAACATGGTTTTAGGTTATATAGCCCTTTGGATATTAGAAGTCATGATGGAAACAATCGTTCAAAATGTCACCCTAAATTGGGTAAGAATTGTCGAAACCATTCCGTCTTTTTCACGTACCTGTCGGAACACCCCATAGACACAGGCACACAAGAGTGCCCAGATAGTACAAAACTATCTACTCAAGATGCAAAGCCTGTGCCCGGTAGACCAAGTTTTAGATCGTCCCTTCCTCACCCCCGTCAAGACAACTTCCGCAGTAGGCATTCGGGGGATTCGCATGTGTGCAGCCATATGGCCTATCGATCAGTGGCGAGTTATAAATCCCATTGTAATGCTAAGTCGTCTCTTATCGAAGGCCTTTGCCCTCCTATAGTCGACGGTAGGTTAGAATGATCTGGCAGTTCGGCATCCACGTAGAGAATTCCAACTTGCCACCGACTCCGCACGGGCAATATTCTTTTTTAAATTCAGTAGATCGTCAAATGTCACCTATGCAAAACGGATGACCGTTTGGTTGCAAAAAGAAGAACCTTCCTTCCTTTTTATTTCCCGGAATATCATTTTATCATGAGTTTCGTAATGGACTCCCAAAGCCGTACCAATTCAATATTGGAGCCATCTGTGAATGCAACTCCTGAATACCGTATCCCGAATCGATATCGGTGCCAGATAGTCTGAAACCTCTCTTAGTCTACCCGCCGCATCCATAGTCACGCTTCAGCATACCGTGTTCCCTCAACCTATGCGCAACCATGGTGGTACCGTGCATATACAGCATCGTCTCCAAAACTGTCTGCGTTGTGCAACTTAACCCTCCTTTGATTCAACCACATGTTAGTCTTAAGACCTGTATCCAATTGGTACAATTCCTCCTTTCCTCAACCTTCCACCATACCAATGCCCCATGCAACGATAGAAGAATTGATACCATCGGTATTGGTAGTGATGTAATACCAAAACAATACCGTTTGTTACACACTATACAATATATATATAGTAGTACCATAAGGCTTTATTGCTTTATATCAATACCTTTGATACCATACGATATCAATTATTCTTTCGGTGTATGTCAGCACTGGCCGTTCAATGACTCTGTTCACCCAGTAACAGGGCAGTTTTGAATCGAGGACTAGACTTATGTAACAGGACAGTTTAGAATCGAGGACAAGACTTATGTAGACATTTTGCCTCTTCGACAACTTCAAAGTCCGGTCGAAAAATAAAGGGTCTAATTTCCGTACCTTATATCTCCGAGTGAAAAACACCAGCTCCTTATCCATTGGTACAGTCCTCACAAATCTTTCCTTGAAATCACTGTTAGTCGTCAAGAACTCACCGCGCTTGAGTAGCACGACTCATACTGTGATGTAATTGAGAAAAAAAAAACTACCAAAAACTTTGCCGTTTGAGAATGATTAGAGATAAGGACACTTTTGGTGTGAATTATTAACTTTGTAAAAGGGAAAAGTTTATGCCTTTGGAGGACTTAGAAATTGATGGCTTCCAAGACAATGGATGTTGGAAGTCTTAAGAAAATATTACGTGCCAAATTTCAGCCGATAGTCTAGCCTTACGCTTTCGACCGCAATCGTGATTTCACGTGATTTTCGACAGACGGACGGACGGACATGGCTTAATCGACTTAAAGGTCAAGACTATCAAGAATACATATATAGACTCTATGGAGTCACATATCAATATTTCGTTACAAGCGGATACAAGACTAGTGATCCATTCATCCATCCATAGGTGGTGGGTATAAAAAATATATTCTCCTTCAATTACTCCGATTACCTCCCATTATCAAGTTATAGTCCGATTCGGGGCTCAAGAAGTAAGATCGGTTTATATGGGAACTGTGTCAAGCTATAGATCGATTCAGACCATATTGCACACGTATGTTGAAGGCCATGGGAGGAGCCGTTGTACAAAATTTGTGCCAAATCGGATGAGAATTGCGCTCAAGGCTCAAGAAGTCAAGACCCAAGATCGGTTTATATGGCAGCTACATAAGGTTATGGACCGATTAGGATCATTCTTCGCACAGCTGTTGGAAGTGATATCAAAACTCCACGTGCAAAATTTCAGCCAAATCAGATAATAATTGCGCACTCTAGACGCTCAAGAAGTCAAGACCCCAGATAGGTTTATATGGCAGCTATATCAAAATATGGAAGGTAGCATGCTTTCGACAGACAGATGGACGGACGGACATGGCTAGATCGACATAAAATGTCACGACGATCAAGAATATATATACTTTATGGGGTCTTAGATGAATATTTCTAGGAGTTACACACAGAATGACGAAATTAGTATACCCCCATTCTATGGTGGAGGGTATAAATACTTCAAAACGAAGTAAACTGAAATTCAAATTCGTTGAACATATTTTATCACAACCATCAAATTCGTGTTAAATTAAACTGTAGCAAAAAAAAAAAACATTTCAGTCATTCCATTTAAATTAAAAACCAAAAAAAAAAAAAAAACAAATCTATGCATACATTTAAAATTTGGGGAATTTTGTTAATCTACCTAAAATGCAATTTGAGTTATGATCGTCACTGAAGAAATTAACAGGAACATAAGCTACTGTCATTAGCCAAAAGGCCATCTGACCTTTTCTATAGCAGACTACCAACCGACAAATCCAAATCGAAAAAATAGACACAAAAAATGTGATAAATTTTACGATAAATGAACATAAAAGACCCTCCAGACAATGTTTACTACACTAAATGAAACCTTCTTGTGAGTGAGTGTGGTTGCGAGAGGGGCCAGGGCGACTTCTCGTAAAAAAGATAAAATTAATTAAAGCGTTGTTTTTATTGGAGCTGATGGCTGGATGCTTTTTCATTTTCACTTGAATTATTTCTAGGCCATCTACACAAAATCGCTGAGTTGTTTCGGGCAAAGCGATGGATGCATTTGAAATGAGTTTTATTTGCTCACCAAACCTTAAATTGTTGTCGTTGGAGTCAAAAGTTTGTAGACAGTGGGACCCTGCGGCTATTTTTATGCTTGGAATGCTTTTAATGAGTACTTTAGCTGCAAGGTATGCTCGACGATAATTTTAGTTACTTTATGAAATGGAAAAATTGGTGCAAGAAGTCAAATCGAGTTATCGATCAAATTCTGACTGTGGGAAGAAATTACTTTCAGGCGGAGAAATGGAAATATGGGAAAGGTAAGAGTAAGTATTAGTGGCAGCCTACAATGAGACTCACTTCGATATATTTGTCCACTGTGATACTACAGGTGCAATAGACGGACGTACCTTCCAGTTCTTACTGTTAAACTCCCCAGATCACAAGGCTAATAATTTTGCGAATGCTGACATGCTCTATATGTCCACTTCAGTTTGCGACTATTTGTCATCCGAAGGCCATTGGAACTTATTGAATAGTACTACTACACTACACCATATAGAATTACAGTATACACGCAACGCATAACATGCATTTAATATCCCCAAACTTTGGCCAATGGTCCCAAATGAGTTCCCTTCTTTATCCCTTCGAAAATGTTGGACGTGAAGTTCAATTGCAGGTATTTTGCACTTTCGGTACACACAACGAAATAAAACGTTTGGAATACCATAGCGACAAACAAATTAATTTTATTTGGTAAGTACTATTTTTATTGTAATTGTGTAACATTTCCTTTCACAGTTGAACGTTAGTCCTGAATTTGCGAAAATCTTAAAAAAAAGTTGTATTTACAGCATTAGAAAAGCCTCAAGGCAAGGCAAGTTATGCCACACCGAAGGCTTACAGACCTTTAAGCCTTACGTCCTTTCTACTCAAAGCCATGGACTGTATTGTGGATAATACCATGATAAAGAGCAGAACATCCAGCGAACTGCTCAAATACAAACAGCATATGCCTATGTCAAGGGAGATCGATGGAGACTGCCCTACACGATTTTGTAAATAACATAGAAGAATCCTTCGATGCCAAGACGTACACCTTGGCGGTATGCATTAACATCGAGGGGGCGGATCGACACACTAACCCAATCCTTAGAGCGGGTGGACTAGGTTTTGAAAAAGACTGGATAAACCATCGTGCATAGGTTAGTATGCCCGCCTATCCTGCCCAAACGCCCGGGTTCAAACCTTGCCGGCGAGAACACCTTAAACATATTCCAGCGGTAGTTATCCCCTCACCAAATGCTGGCAACACTTGTGAGTATTTCAGCCATGTATAACTTCTCGACAACGTGGTGTCACTTTTCAGTGACGCGCCGTTTGGACTTGGCGTAAAACAGGACAGCACTCACTGATATTGTGAGAAGTTAGATTCCCTCCAATTTGTTCCATAATGGGATGTTTGGGAAACACTAAACCACCACATGAACCATATGCTACGGAACAGGTGGATAAATTGTGGGTCACATGACATAAATTAAAAGGAGGAGGTGGAGCAGGGTCTCGGATATGGCATACGGATATGGCATACGTCTGGGATAGACCAAGAAGTCTCAATGATGTCGAGTTTCGCGGAATTGATCCCCAAATACGTCTCTAACTTATCTTGAAGCCATTTGCAAAAACTGAAGTCTCATCCTCCCCAATCACACCATAAGCCTCCAACTTCCCTCTTTCGGGAAACGAACTCTGAAGATTCTTTCCCAAATCAGTATCGTTGCTAATAGTCTGAAACCGTAATCAGTCTACACACCGCATATAGGCTAGGTTATATTAATCCGCCCATGCCATTATGGACATACACCTACGCCAGTTATCGACTTGTTGTGTGCTCTAAATATTAAACAGTAACCTCGAAAAATAAAATCTAATTCAGGAATAATGTGCAACTTACAAAATCCCTAATTGTTTTGGATCCAAGTGGCGTTGTCTGTTAGCCGCGAAAGCCGGGCAATGAATAATAAATGCTCCGACGATTCAGCATCTTCCCCATATGCTCTACACATTATATCACTTGCCGCACCAATTTTGCATAAGTGAGCTCGTACTCCTATGTCCATATATGATAGTAAAACTGACATTCTGCTTACTTCCTTTAGTAATAGCCTCGCTTTCCCACTATCCTGAGTTCTCTATAGGATTTTCGCCGTCCCACCGACCGTTTCGCTGTTACACAGTGTTACATACCTGTTCGTCGCCTACACCATTAACTCAGACTGTGTCGACCCGAAAGGCTTCGGGTTAACCAAGTTTATTGACGGCAGTCCTCTGGCCTTCGCTGACAAATCGTCTGCTTTTCCCGTTTACACCGTTATTTTCCAGCACCCAAACGATGCGGATCGTGCCACCCTCAAATAGGGCGTTAATCTCCTTCTAACAATCCAAAACCTTTCGTGACCTTACCGTCTCGGTTGTAATTACCCAGATGGCCAGTTTACTGTCCGTACAGATGTTCCCACTCGACGTCCTCAAGTTAACACCACACCACCTTAGGCATTCCGTGATCGCCCGGATCTCCGCCTGCAGGACCATATTATGGTCAGGCAGTCGAAAACAGATATAAGTTTCTAGGTTCTGAATGTAAACCTCTATCTCCATCAATGCAAACTGATGCATAAATTCCACGAAAAAACTTTTTCCCAAACGCTCCAACAACTCCCTCGGCTGTTTCTACCAGCACCAATGCCTCGGAACCACATAAAGTGTGATTTTTTAAGAGCTAAAGGAAGGTTTAAAAAACACATAAAATTCAGAAAAAATCAAGAAATCTTTATTTGAATCGATAGTACGGTCCAATTTTGGCATACTCCTTCCAACATTAAGGCCGGTATCCCACGATTAAATGCTTCAATGTTGTCTTCCAATGCGTCAATTGAAGCGGGCGAGTCTGTATAGACATGAACTTTAACATAGCCCCACAAAAAATAGTCTAAAGTCGTTAAATAGCACGCTCTAGTCGGCCAATTGACCGGTCCCGAACGTGAAATAAAATGTTCACCGAACTCGTTAGCGAAGTACCTTCCCTGAGGTACTTTGCCATGTAAAGACTTCTCGACAAAGAGGCATGCCGTTCGGACTCGGCTTTAAAAAAGGAGTCCCATATCATTGAGCTTAAACTTGAATCGGACTGCACTCATTGCTATGTGAGAAGTTTGCCCCTGTTCCTTAGTAAAATGTTCATGGGTAAAATTTGCAATTTTGTGTGGCATGTCATTTCAACTAGAAGGGCCTAGTTGAAATGACATGTCGTGCAAGTCATGCTCTTGCATTTTGGACAAAAAAAATGTATATCATCTCACCATAGTGCTCACCATTCACAGTGACTTTACGATTCGCATCATCTTTGAAGAAGTACGGTCCAATGATGCCACTAGCCCATAATCCGCACCAAACTGCTACTTTTTCTGGATATATTAGTAGCTCTTGCAATGCTTCTGGCTGTACCCTTTAAGCCAAAAATGAGCTTCGTCTCTGAACACAATTTGAACTTTCTTAAACTTTCTGAACTATCTTAACCTTGAAAAAGAAAATCTAAGTCAGGAATTTCGTGCTACTTACAAAATACCAAACTGTTTTCCATACCACGACCTTAAGTTGGTACGTGCCTGGTATTGTTACCCCACCTAGGGCCTGTGTCTGTTAGCGGCGAAAACCCGCCAGTGGCAATACTCCAACTTCTTATCGTGTTTCCCCCATGCTTGTAGTTCTATGTTTCACTTTATGATACCGAAAGCTATACTGACATCCTTCTTACTTCATTTCAGTAACAGCTTCGTCTTCTCACGATCCGGATCTTCCCATAAGATTTTCGTGGTCAATGTCTAAGGTCTACGTGCTATGGGGATATCCGGATTGTGATAAAACGACTCTATTTCTGAAAGGAAATAAGAAGGAGGTCAGTACAGCAAACTATAATATCTAACATGGAACAATGGTCGCATCCGTTTCCCCTCAGAAAGCCGAGTTTCTTAGCCTAAACGCAGCCTTGGCGATTATAGACCTCAAAAGATTGCATGCCTTCTAAACCTGCCTGTGATGTAGATCTTAACGCCCCAGTGACTCCGACGCAGGTCAGTCTTTGCACCTCCTGGAAATCCCTATTGCAAATGCTCTTCACCACAGTCTTTCATGATATCAGTCCCCATATGTCAGCACTAGTATCACAAAGTTTTATATCGGATGTGCATGGGCAGGGGCAGATAGCGAACGGCGCCTTTCGTTTTCTTTCTTTCGTATTGCTTTTCCAGGATAGTTGCGACCCTAGGACTTGATCTAGATATTTCCTACTTCAACAAGTACTCCCGTCTAAAGAAGAGAGTGTAAATTTTGTTTCTCATATCTTCGAGTGAAGAGCACCAGGTTTGTCTTCCCTGTAATAGTCCTTAATCCATTTCTCGAAACCCATCTCGATTGTCTTGCAAGTGACCATTTCATGATATCGCTGATCTAATACGATTAATTTTGCCATTGAACGTTCCGCTAGGAAACAGGGAAAAACTTCTTACATATCAATGGGTCCAGTCCGATTCAAGTTCAAGCTCAATGACAAATGGCTTCCTTTTAATAGCCGAGTCCGAATGGCGTGCCGCAGTGCAACACCTCTTTGGAGAAAAGTTTTCACATCGAGAGAAGTTTTGTTTTAAATTGTGTGCAAAGTTTCAGTCGATCATCTCGCTGATCACTGACAAAAATTTGCCCCGGATGTGTAACACTTCGCCACATACGATTAGTTTTGTGCCGTCCCGTCCCCCAATAACATCGAAGGAATTCGTTTATTACCAAGTTCCAGGGAATCGCCGAGAACAACCCTCTTTAGGGTGTTCCCATTTTCATCCGCCTCCGGACCACATACTCTACCAAGTGTTCGTTGGAAGACTCCACCGGGGATATTTGGATTGACCTCTGTGCGGTTCGGGGCGAGGATAATCGACCATATACCCAGTTTGTTTGTTATATGGCCCTTCACTAACCATGAATACCTTCAAAGCGTACTCATTCAATCCAAGGGACTTCTCATAAAATTTGGTGAACGATATGTGTGTTGTGCCCTACTGAAGTTCTCCGGTATTAGTCCTCAATCACCTCATTCAGGTCTGTCAGTGTTTCCAGTGGTTAGGTAAACCCTGACCTCTTTTCATATCCTCGGTATGTGGGACAATGCCAGGGTTGCCCTGAAAATCCGTTTTAAACTTGGCAGAATAACACCATGAGACTCTTGCAGTAGCGCCGAGATGTCACCCTGACGGTGACATTTAAATGACTTTAAAATGTCAATCACCCACACTATCTTCTCCACGTCAATAACGTCACTGATGAGATCTTGATAACCTTTAACTGCCTAGCTGGGAAGTGAGTCTCCATTAGTAGTTCCTCCTCCCTGTTTACTAACTGGGAATTCCTAAATCTTACATACCCTCCACCAAGGATACCATTTGTCAAGTTCTTTGCCGGGTATCTCTTTATAGGCAAACAAATGATAATGGATAAGACAATGTATCAAGATAGCCCTATGGGGCCTCATAAAATCAAATCGGGAGATTAGTTTATTTGGAAGCTATATCAAGTTCTGACCCGGATGAGGGCATACTTGGTACGTATGTTGAACGTCATAGAAAACGTCATAGACAACATCATAATACAAAGTTGCAGCCAAATCAGACAAAAAATTGCGCCCTCTAGAGGCTCAAGAACTCAAATCGGTAAATCGATTTATATAGGAGCTATATCAGGTCTTAGATCGATCCAGTCCTTACTGGGCACCTGTGTTGGAGATCATGAAAAAAAGTCATTGTACAAAATGTCAGCCAAATCGGATAATTATTGCGCTCTCTAGAGGCTCATAAGTGTAATCGGGAGATTGATTTATAGAGGAGCTATATCAGGTTATGGATCGCCAAATCAAGGAGTCAAATCCGGAGATCGGTTTATATGGCAGCTACGGTATAGGTTAATATGGCAGCTATCGTCCTTTTTCAATTTCACTCAGATTGGTAAAGATTTGGATATAGCTGTCATATAGACCGACCTCTCAATTTAAGGTTTTGCCCATATAAAAGGCTTATTTATTGTCCGATGGTGCCGAAATTTGTGACAGAAGGTTGAGTAAAGCCCCTCCACATATTTCTGCAATTTGATATAGATCGATCAAGGTTTACATATAGCTGGCATATAGACCGATATCTTGATTTAAAGTCTTGGCCCCAAAAAAGGCGCATTTATAATCCGATTTTACTGAAATTTGACACAGTGACTTATGTTAGGCTTTTCGACATCCATGTTGTATATGGTTCAGATCGGTTTATTTTTAGATATAGCTACTAAAAAGACCAATATATTTTGTTATACACAATTGAACATTGACTTGTACTTATTAGTATTTGGTACAAATCGGATCATATTTCGATATAACCGCTATGGGACATAAGGTATGCAATTTTCACCAGATTTTGATGAAAGGTGGTTTACATATATACCTGAGGTGGTGGTTATCCAAAGTTCGGCCCGGTCGAACTTAACGCCTTTTTACTTGTTAAAGACTGTAATGCAATTTTTGTCCATGAACATTCCATTAAGGAACACGGGCAAACTTCTGACATATCAATGAGTGCAGTCCGATTCAAGTTTAAGCTCAATGATTAGGGGCCTCCTTTTTATAGCCGAGTCCGAACGGCGTGACAAATTGCGACACCTCTTTGGAAAGAAGAGTTACTTGGCATAGTACCTCATAAACGTTGCCAGCATTCGGAGGGGAAACCACCGCTGAAAAAATTTTCTGATGGTCTCGCCAGTATTCGGACCCAGGCGTTCAGCGTCATTGGCGGACATGCTAATCTCTGCACTACGGTGGCCTCCATTTTTTTAAAGACTGTAGCGTGATTTAAACAGACAGGCGGACGGACATGGCTATATCGTCTTAGATTTTTACGCTGATCAAGAATATATATACTTCATGGGGTTGGAAATATTTCGATGTGTTGCACACGGAATGACAAACTTAATTTTCCCCCTTCCTTCGGTGTTGGGTATAAAAGGTTTGGGCTTGAACCTTGAAACGGACAGCACTCATTGACATGTGAAAAGTTTGCCCCCTTTTCCTAAATGGAAAGTTCATGGTCAAATTGGCATATCAAAACATGCACTAATTAGAAGTGTGCACAATTTCAAGCTTACAGGCAGATGAACGGACAAGGCTAAAAAGACTTAGAATTTTAAGACTATCAAGACATTGCAGTCAAATCGGATAACAATTGCGGCTTCCAATGTGTCAAGATGTCAAATCGAGCGATCGGTTAAAATAAGAGCTATCTTAGATTATAGACCAATTTGGTATTTACTTCGCCCAGTTCTTACTTTGAAAGTAGTAGAAGAACAATTAGTGGAAAATTTCGTCCAAGTCGTATAATAATTGCGGCTTTTAGCGGCCTACGAATCAAATCGAAGGATTATTGTAAATGGAACTATTGGGTTGCCTAAAAAGTTATTGCGGATTTTTTAAAAGAAAGTAAATGCATTTTTAATAAAACTTAGAATGAACTTTAATCAAATATATAATTGCCATTTTGTTCGATAACCTTTTGCCATCTTCCTGGCAAATTTAGTATTCCACGCTCAGAGAACTTCTGGCCTTTATCTGCAAAAAACTGAACCAAGTGCGATTTTATAGCCTCATCATTGCCGAAAGTTTTACCATTTAAGGAGTTCTGCAACGATCGAAATAAATGGTAGTGTGATGGTGCAAGGTCAGAGCTATATGGTGGATGCATCAAAAGTTCCCAGCCAAGCTCACTCAGTTTTTGGCGAGTGACCAAAGATGTGTGCGGTCTAGCGTTGTCCTGGTGGAATATGACACCTTTACGATTGACCAATTCTGGTCGCTTCTCCTTGATGGCTGTATTCAATTTGTCCAATTGTTGACAGTAAATATCCGAATTAATCGTTTGGTTCCTTGGAAGCAGCTCAAAATATACCACACCCTTCCAATTTCACCAAACAGACAGCATAACCTTCTTTTGGTGGATATCAGCCTTTGAAGTGGTTTACCATGCTTGGACCATGATCGTTTTCGACTAACGTTGTTGTAAACAATCCATTATTCATCTCCGGTTATGATTCGTTTTAAAAACGGATCGAATTCATTGCGTTTAATGCATATCACAAGCGTTGATTCGGTTTGTTAAATGAATTTCTTTCAATACATGTGGTACCCATATTAAAATTGACGCCAAACAAACAAATGTAAACAAAATTTCGCGCACTTTTTTTCTAAAGCAAGCTAAAAGTAACAGCTGATAACTGACAGAAGAAAGAAAGCAATTACAGAGTCACAAGCCGTTGAAAAAATTTGTCATCGCCGACTATATTACCGACAATTACTTTTTGGGCAACCCATACATCAATAATAAGTATATGTGCAAAATTTATAGCAGAGATCTTTATTCGTTTGTTCCTATCATGATTTCCACATACAGACGGACTGACATGACTATATCGACTCAAAATGTCACATGTCAGTTACAGATCAAAATTTGGGGGTGACTAGATTAGTATACCCGATCCTAAGTTGCTAGGTATAAAAAAGTTGGTCTTGCATATTGTCGGCTTTTCACATTTCATATTGACACCACTGTACATCATCGCAAATCTACCAACGACTTTTAAACGGGTGGACAAAATTTATGCATTGCTTGGAATCCAGCAAAATGTTTTTGGATCCATCAGTAGATGTGGCCTTTTGGGATGCACAGTGGGGCCGCTGACACAGGCACACAATACGACACACACCCGTACATTTAAACGAATACGATTGCTCGCATCCACAAATCTTTGAAAGATTTTTTGGGGAGCTCTGCCAAAATGTTGAAAATGTTATTACAACAAATCTTTACAAACAGCCTTTGGCTGACAGAGCTGTTTCTTTACGCTTGATAGGAGTTGGGTTGGTAGTGGCTCTCGCTGCGGCTGACATTGTGGCCCGTTTAGTTTTTGGCCGTTCGGACCGCTTTTGTTTGTCTGACTGACTGGCTGGCTGGCTAACTGGCTGACTGGTTGTTTGGTTGGTTATGAGCGTGTTATTCTGCCTTAAAGTTCCAAGATTGTTGAGTTTTGATAAGAAATTTCTTGTTAAATTTAGGTTTTAATTTCTGTCGTTTTTTCGTATTTTTGTGCTTCTTTTCAAATTATTTCTTGATTGTTTTCTTATTGTGATTTGGTTTGTTTGTAGTATTTCGTGCCTCGGACTGCTCCAGCTGGTGGGCTACACTTGAAGAAAATAATCACGTACATTAATGATAATTTTAATGATGTTTAAACGCTGATGTGGGAGAAGAGATTTCATTTGAATCGCTTAAATTGCCAACTGTATTCCATTAAATACAAACAAACTTTTCCAACTTATAATTGTGTCGTAATGAAACAACTCTTTGTTAGTGGAATTTCCACTAAAAACATTATTATTTTTATATTAGTTATAAGATAAAATTTATTACAATAAGTAGGTAAAGCTCTAAAATAATTAATAAATTATGAGTTAGGCTTCAGAGAAAAGCTTTAAAGTTCCCCTCATACTTAAACTTTATTTGTAGACGAGTCACTCATAACATTTAGATCCATAATTGAGATTTGTTGCTTATAGCACTTGACTAACAAAACGAAATTTTTTGTTTATGGCATCTCCAGTACAACGAAAGCAAAAGGAATATTTAACCAAAGGAACCTTGGTCTCGCTTCATGTTTTGATATAGCAGCTATATAAACCGATCTGGGGTCTTGACTTCTTGAGCCGCTAGAGGGCACAATTCTTACCAATTTGGCTGAAATTTTGCGTGAGGTGCTTTGTTATGACTACCCATAACTGTATTAAGTATGGCGCAAATCGATTTATAACCTGATATAGCTGCCATACAAACCAATCTGGGATCTTGACTTCTTGAGCCTCTAGAGGGCGCAATTTTTATCCGTTTTTGCAGAAATTTTGTACAACTGCTTCTCTCGTGACCTTCAACATACGTGTCTAATACGGTCTGAATCGATCAATAGCTTGATACAGCTCCCATATAAACCTATCTCCAGATTTTGCTTCTTGAGCCCCTACAAGGCGCAATTCTTATCCGAATGAACTGAACTTCTACAATGTTCAGCATTCATTTATGGTCCGAATCGGACTATAACTTGATATAGCTCCAATAGCACAACAATTCTCACTTCACAAATAACTCGCCTTGTCATTCCGAATATAATTGGCACTCAGTATTTTTGGGTAAGAGTTAGTGTCACCCGACCCCTCATTGAGATTTCCCTCTGGAATGATGAAGCTAATCGAATGAAAATTGTGATCTGTACGTTCCGAAGAGTTAAACATGGTCAGACTGACAAACGGACAAAACAAAAGCGAATCTGAAGGTGTTTCTTGAACGATTCGTGTACTTATCAATGGGTCTGTCTCTTTCCTCTTGGGTTTTAGGTTAGGTTAGGTAAGGTTTAAGTGGCAGGAACAGAAGAAGGAATATGCCTACTAGTTCCCACCGTTGAACAAACCAAATCGCTTTAAAAAGCCAAACAACAACAATGAATGTTAACATCCGCCAAAATAGACAGGTTCTCAAAGAAATGAGAACTAGTCTAGATTAGGCCACATGGTTTTGGAATGCTCTCAGCCTCCTCTTTGTGACTATCTATCATTTAGGGCACCTGAAGACTTAACTTACATGTGGCTAAAGGCATACCCACAGACTCCAATTTCCTTGAAATGTGTAGGGTAGTTCCTAGTCTCGCAAGCTCTACCGCTTTACAATTCTCTGGGATATCTCTGTGGCCCGGCATACAGAACTGGTGCATTTTGAACTGTTCAATTATCTCATTGAGACATTTACGACAGCCAAGGGCGGTTTTTGTGTTCAGAAATACGTTTTACAGGGATTGTTTCTATGCTAATCGTCGTTATGACATATCTTAGCCATTCCACCACTTCCTTAATTGCAAGGATCTCTGCTTGATACACACTGCAGTGGTCGGGTAACCTTTTCGATATGATCAGTTCTAGATCTTTAGAGTGCTCCCCAAAGCCCACCTGGTCGTTTAGTTTGGAACCATCCGTTTAGAATTCTATATAACTTCTATTACCAGGCATATCGTAGTTCCAATCGGTTCTATCAGGAATAGTGGTACAGTACTTTTCCACACCGCCTGCAACATCGGATATTGTATCAGGGTAACACATTGTCCGTAGCCGCCACATGACCAATAAGAAAGCTCCCTTAACCTCACGGCAGTGGTTGCTCCAGAGGCATTAGATGTAGCATTAAATTCAGTGCATCAGATGGTGTCGTCCTCAGTGCGACTGTGATGCACAAACAAGCCATCCTTTGGATCCGATTAAGTATTGAGCAGTATGTGGTCTTTTGAACCTATTCGATATTATCGGTCCAACGCGTAGAACTAGCCTCATGAAATTTTGCACAGATACTTTATATTGAAATAGGTCGTTGGGGATTGCAAATGGGCCATATCGGCTTAGATTTGGATATAGATCCCATTTAAACCAATCTCCCGATTTGATTTCTTGAGCTCATGGAAGCCACAATTTTTGTCCGATTTGCACTTAGTGTTTTGTTCTTTTTTTTTTTGTTCTTCCAACAACTGTGTTAAGTACAGTCCCAATCGGTCAAGAACCTCATATATCTCCCATATAAACCGATCTCCCGATTTGACTTCTTGGAAGCCCCTGGAAGCCTCAATTTTTATCCGATTTTGCACATAGTATGCTGTTGTGACTCTCAACAACGAACTAAGTACGGCCCAAATCGGTGTATAACCTGATATAGCCCCCATATAAACCGATCTCTCGATTTGACTTCCTAAACCCTGGAAGCCGCTATTTTTGTCCGATATCCCTGAAATTTTGCACATAGTGATATACTTTGACTTGCAACAACTATGCTAAGTACGGTTCAAATCGATCAGGAACATGATATAGCTTTTATATAAACCGATTTGACTTCTTGAGCCCCTGGAAGCCTCAATTTTCATCCGATTTGGCTGAAATTTTGCATATAGCTTTCTATTATGACTCTCAACAACGCCAAGTACGGTCCATTTCGGTCTTAACATGATATAGCTCCCATATTTCAGCAGAATTCATGGTGGTGGGTTCGCGAGATTCGGCCCGGGTTTTACTTGGTAGATGCTCAACATATAACTTAAAAGAAAAATATTCGTTCTTCAATTCAATCAGTTTCTGCAGAACTAAAGAAATCTTACTAGAACCAAAGTAATTAGGATACGACTGAAGTACTACTATTCTAAATAACTGTTCAAATTCCAGCTGTGTCAGAGCCTTTGACGTCATAAGGCAATAATTTAAGTAAGTATAGGCTAATAATCGATAGTAAGATATGTCGATACGTAATAAGTTACAATCGATCTGGTAACACGTTATTTCATCCCGAAACATTCATGTGGCCCAACAACTATCGAGGTGATGAAATCTACCGCTGCTAACTACCATATTTGTCCATAAGTCTATTGGCCTCATTGTATTATTAGACATGTACGAATTTGTTTGGCTGGAGACTAAATTTGTTAAAAAGAAACAAGTAAGAGCGTGCTAAGTTCGGCCGGGCCGAATCTTATATACCCTCTACCATTGATCGCATTTGTCAAGTTCTATGCGCAGTATCTCTTTATAGGCAAACAGAGAATAATGAATAAAAACAGTTATGCTAATGGAGCTATATCAAGTTATAGTCCGATTTGGACCACAAATGAATGCTGAACATTGTAGAAATCCTTGTGCGACATTTCAGTTCATTCGGATAAGAATTGCGCCTTGTAGGGGCTCAAGAAGCAAAATCGGGAGATAGGTTTATATGAGAGCTGTATCAAGCTATAGATCGATTCAGACTATATTAGACACGTATGTTGAAAGTCATGAGAGAAGCCGTTGTACAACATTTTAGCCAAATCGGATGAGAATTGCGCACTCTAGAGGTTCAAGAAGTCAAGATCCCAGATCGGTTTATATGGCAGCTATATCAGGTTCTATACCGATTTACGCCATACTTAGCACCGTTATTGGAAGTCATAACGAAAATTTCAACCAAATCGGATAAAAATTGTGCGCTCTATTGGCTCAAGAAGTCAAGACCCAAGATCTGTTTATATGGCAGCTATATCAAAACATGAACCGATGTAAACCATACTTAGGGTAGTTGTTGGAAAGAATACCAATACACTACCTGCAAAATTTCAATAAAATCGGATAAGAATTGCGCCTTCTAGAGGCTCAAGAAGTCAGGACCCAAGATCGGTTTATATGGCAGCTATACGAAAACATGGACCGATGTAAACTGTACTTAGCGTAAGTGTTAGAAGTGATACCAAAACACTACGTGCAAAATTTCAATAAAATTGCATAAGAATTGCGCCTTCTAGAGGCTCAAGAAGTCAAGACCCAAGATCGGTTTATATGGCAGCTATATAAAAACATGGACCGATTTGGCCCATTTACAATCCCAACCGACCTACACTGATAAAAAGTATTTGTGCAAAGTTTCAAGACTCTAGCTTTACTCCTTCGAAAGTTAGCATGCTTTTGACAGACAGACGGATGGACGGACGGACGGACGGGCGGACAGACGGACGGACGGGCGGACAGACGGACGGGCATGGCTAGATCGACTTAAAATGACATGACGATCAAGAATATATATACTTTATGGAATATACTTTAGAATATATATATATACTTTAGACGCATATATACTTTAGACGCATATATATACTTTAGACGCATATTTCGAGATGTTACAAACAGTATGACGAAATTAGTATACCCCCATCCTATGTTGGAGGGTATAAAAAACCCTTGAAATATGTTAAAAGATTAAATCAAAACTTAAATCCCTCTTTGTTATTACTTTATTCTTCCTAATAAACTAAACATTATTTTGGTTTGACCTAAAACCCAGTTCAATAAAAACCAAAGTTATTCTAAAGATTTCTGAGATTGAGTCCCCCCTTATATCATAAATGAATTTCTAGTGGGGATTTGGGAACAATTAAGTGAATTTCACTTTGAGTTGTACATAAGTTGTGTGATGAATTTCATTGTTTTCTTTTCTTTTCTATTTTGTTTTGTTTTTGCGGTCTATAGAAACGCTTTGGCGTTTGTTTTTAATTGATTTTTATCTAAACAAAATACACAACTCAGCCAACTTCAGCAAACAAAACAAACACTCTTAAATTATATTTAACTGCACCTTTTTGGCGGTTTCCACAAGAGTAGAACACAGTTATTGTCAAGTCACGTTGCTTGAATTTTTCGAAAAACGCCAAAGCAATTATTTCCAACACCTTTTTCACATTCAAAAACTAAAAATATGAAGGAATGGACGGACGGACGGCAAAAGCTATGCTTCTCCACACTTGACGTTGTAATGGGGCTGTGTAGTCGCGGCGAGAGAGTATAGAAATGTCTAGCCGCACATAAACGTTGTGAAACAAATCACAGAAATTTCTTGGACCTTATCAGGAAACAAGAATTACACACAACATTCGTCACCTCCTCATAAAGGAAGAGAAGAAGAAGGTGTCTTTCGAGCGTCTGGGCGTTTCACAGACAAGGTGTTAAGTATGATTGTAGGATGAGGTAAGAAAAATGATTAATAAACGATTGAGAAACCGCAATAACATGACACGACATTGTAATTGGTTCGATTCAGATTCAGTTGGAGATAGAGTATGCTCCTACTTGTTCAATCCCTCCCACTCCCCTCCCTTCACATAATTCTGACATAGTTTTGTGAGACCTTTTGGGTCTTCTATTTTTAGGTGAAACAAACTTGTAAACGAACTGTCAGTTAGCCTACCCACTATATACATGTGTATATGGATAGTAATTGTATTTGTTTTCTTGCATGCATGGTGGTTTTATAGATTTGGTGCGAAGGTCGCCATAAAATTTACTAGTAGTTAATAAAGGGGCAGAGGGTGGTAGAGAAGCCTAGGTAGATGTTTTTGGTCTGTATGAACATACACTACGAATAAAAAGGAATAAAGGTATTTCAAGTACCGCTTGTCAATATATGTAATTATCAGCATGTTCTACCACACAGATTGGTTCATCGTATGGGTGACCACCCAGCAACAAGTCACATAAGTCAGTGGGTAACCTGTAAACCTACTTTATAGGGTCGGAAATGGATATTTCAATATGTTGTACCATCCTTCGGTGGTGGGTATAAAAATACAGGTTGTTAGCATATGAAAACACTGGGTCTTTCGCTCAAAACGTTACATAGATGTGCTACTTTTGATGGAAAAGTCTGAATACAGGCAGATTAAAATTTTTTTTATCCTATCACCAACTAGACAGAAGAGACAGCATTGATGAAATATACCACAATCATTGGCTACGCCCGTTAAACTACCCTATTTAAATAAAGCAAAGCTATTGAGGAATCAAAATTGGCCACACTGTGACTCGTCTTGATATTTTAAATTGATCTGGCCATGTCCGATCGCTTTAGAACTAATAAAGATATCCGCTTGCTATTTTGCATAGATACTTCTTATTGAAGTAAGTCGTTGGTGATTATAAACCGGCTATATCGGTTCAGATTTGGATGTAGCCACCATATAAACCTATCCCTGGTTTTGACTTCTTGAGACCTCCAATTTAGCTGAAATTTGGTACAAGGGCTTATGTTCTGACTCTCAACATCTGTACCAAGTATGATTCTAATCGATCTATAATCTGATATACAATAGCTCCCATATAATCCGATCTCCGGGTTTGAATTCACTCCTTGAGATCGTAGATGCCTAAATTTTTGTCCGATTTGGCTAATATCTTGTACAAATCACGTTTATACGGTCCAAGATTCGCATCAAATCCCGCCCACATAGATCTATAAATAGATATAGCCCTCATATAAACCGATCCCAGGGTTTACTTCGCGAGCCCTCAGAAACCGCAATTGTCAACCAATTTGGCTGGAATTATACAGTGTGTGATTTTTTACGACTTCCAATAGCCTCCCATTGAAGATGGGAGCAGCTCGCGGGACAATCGAGGCGACGGTAGGAAACCTTGAAGGAAGGGAAGAGGTTACTGATCGGATACCTGAGATGAACCAGGAAGGGTAGAGGTTTCTGATCGGATACCTGAGATGAACCTTGAAGTCGAGTGCGAGGAACTGCTGCCGGCGGCGGAGTCTTGGATTGACATAACCCTAGTATTGCCATCTGGAACATCATGTTACATGGATGGATCAAAGATAGAGGACAGAGTGGGCCTGGTGGTCTACATTGAGAACCCAGGGACTGAGACGTGTTTTAGACTGCCTGACCATAATACGGTCCTGCAGGCGGAGATCCTGGCGATCGCGGAATGCGTGAAGTGGTGTGGTGCTAACGCGAGGATGTCGAGTGTGAACATCTTTACCGATAGTAAAATTGCCATAAGGGCAATAACAACCAGGACGGTAAAAACTTGTTTAGTGAGTCACGTCGCATCAACATCGGACCAAAATTTGACAAGTTATTAAAAATCAAGTAAAAGCTTAGGTTCGGCCGGGTCGAATCTTATATACCCCCCACCATGAATCGCATTTGTCGAGTTCTTTCCCGGTATCTCTTTTTAGATAAACCAAGTATAAAAGAAAAGAACTGCTTTGCTAATTGGATTTTGGAGACTACAGTAGAAGTATAGGAGTAAAATTTCAGCCAAATCGTATAAGAATTGCGCCCTCTAGAGGCTCAAGAAGATCGGTTTATATGACAGCTATATCAGGTTATGGACCGTTTTAAACCATAATTTCCAAAGTTATTGGAAATCACAAAAATACACCTTATCACCTCATGCAAAATTTCAGCCAAATCGGATGAGAACTGCGTACTCTAGTGCCTCAAGAAGTCAAGATCACGGTTTATACGGCAACTATTTAACGACATGGAACGAAATGGCCCATTTACAATCCCAACTGGCCTACACTAATAAAAAGTATTTGGGGTCTTAGACGAATATTTCGAGGAGTTACAATGAGAATGACGAAATTAGTATACCCCTACCCTATGGTGGAGGGTATAACAAAAAGCAAAATCGGGTGATCGGTTTATATGGGAGCTGTATCAAGCTATAGATCGATTCAGACCATATTGGACACGTACGTTGAAGGTCATGGGAGAAGCCGTTGTACAAAATTTCTGCTGAATCAGATGAGAATCTCGCCCTCTAGAGGCTCAAGAAGTCAAGATCCCAGATCGGTTTATATGTCAGCTAAATCAAGTTATGTACCGATTTGCGGTATACTTATCACAGTTATTAGAAGTCGCAACAAATCGCCTCATGCAAAATTTCAGCCAAATCGGATGAAAATTGCGCCCTCCAGCGGCTCAAGACCCCAAATAGGTTTATATGGCATCTATGCCAGTTTATGAACCGATTTGAACCATACTTAGCAAAACATCAGGTGCAAAATTTCAGTCGAATCGGACTAGAATTGCACCCTCTAGAGGCTCAAGAAGTTAAGACTCAAGATCGGTTTATATGGCAGCTATATAAAAACATGAATCAATTTGGCCCATTTACAATCCCAATCGACCTACACTAATAAAAAGTATTTGTGCAAAATTTCAAGCGGCTAGCTTAACTTCTTCGAGAGTGACGGACTGATGAACGGAGTGGCGGACGGATATGGCTAGATCGACTTTAAATGACATGACGATCAAAAAAAAAAAAAAAAATATATATATATATATATATATATATATATATATATATATATATATATATATATATATATATATATATATATATACTTTATGGGTTCTTAGATGCATATTTCGAGGTGTTACAAACAGAATGACGAAATTAGTATAACCCCATCCTATGGTGGGGGGTATAATAAAAAACCGAAAGGATCACACAGATCGGTACTGGAAAGGCGACGGTAGATCCAAAGTAGCATTCATCGAGGCAGATGGAATTACCGACTTTTTCAAAGTTATAGTTTTCAACTTTTTTTTTTTTTTTTTTGACCGGTTTTACAGGGCGTTCTAAGAGTTAATATCATCCACTTTTTCTTGTCTCCCATTTACTGCCAGAACCACTATCACCGACTCGCTTTCGATTTGGTCAAAGGTTGCAGGTACTGCTTTCGACGACCGATGTCGTGCTATTCTAAACCTAATGAAGTGATGGTCTGAGAGGCTGTATACCATAGATGTTATTCTTTTCATCGAACAGAGTTTTTTTTTAAATCCTGCTTAGGTTCTCTCAAAAAGGAAAACGGATAATAAAGGGTTTATTGAAAAAATTACTACTTTGATTCACACTTGCACAGATATAGGAGGCCATCGTAGCTTATAGTTTAACTTGTCCGCCTTTGACGCTGAGCGCATGGGTTCAAATCCCGTAAAGAAAAAAAATGTTCAGTTGTGATTTTTCGCTCCTATTGCTTGCTCCACTTGTGTCTTACTTACCTTAGGTAGTAAAGCGTGTAAAATTATCTACCAAGTGTTGTGGTTCTGTGACAGACCCTTCGTACTCGTCAATAAAATAGAGGTCCCTCATCATTGAGCTTGAACTTGCATCGGACAGCACTCATTGACATGAGGAAAGTATCCCCGCTGATCTTTATTGACATATTAATGGTAAATTTTTACAATATGCAATGCCAAAATAGTTATCAGTACCTATGTTCTGCTCAAATAGCACACACACACCGTCTCCGATTTTTTCGACGATCAAGAATTTATTCATATGAAGGTTTGACATTTGACCTTGTATGTATTGCAAATGAAATAACATATGGTATACATCCTCCCCCTGTCCTATGTTGCCTAAAAACAATATGCTTCCCTTCTTTACAGATTTATCTGTACACACTCTGCTCAGAGCTAAGCCATAAAGAAATCAAGCAGGCCGCTATCGTTCATCAATGTTTAGTTTTACATTTATGTGGCCTGCTTTACTCACATTTATCGTCTACAGCCACTTAATGTGGTAACCCTAAGGTTAATGGCAGAAAAATACCTGATACTTTACCCACTAATTAACACGCAACCACCCCATTGTCAATCAACTTTTCGATGTGCACCTCGTCGCTGATGCCTTCCAAACTGTCCATTAAAAGATGTCTCCACTCAAATTCATTATCGTGCGGTCTCAGGTTACCACACCATACCGCAACTCGGTCGCAGACCGCAACACAAGACCACTCAAACCATACCGGGCCAGACAGACAAAAAGCCGTATGTTTCATGTCATCTCTGATCCGCATTCGCCGAGATTGAGGGAAATGAAAACCAAACAAAGTGTTTCATAATTAATTTTGATTGATTTTGTTATGTTCCTTTCCTGAACGGTGAACACCAGACATTTACTCGCTGGGCAAGGTTGGCTGGTCGGTAGGTTAGTTAGTTGGTTGGTTGGTTGGGTGTATGTCGGTCCCAATTTGGGACACCAACTATGGGTTTTGACCAATTCTGTCAGTTGTGCGTTTAGCACGCAGCCTTGTTGACTTGTTTTCATTTTAGGCCGGCAACCAAATTTCCATAAGTCTTCTCTTTTTGGTTAAGGTTGTTATAATTATCGTGTTTTGGGAACATGGAAATTGTTTATAAAAACACAGCTTAAGAAATGTATCTTCATTTATTTATTTGGATTTAAATCAATTAAAGAAAGTCAAATTGGGTTGACAAACAATGATAAGACAGAACAACGATCTTGTTTGAGCCGTTGAGGGGAGAGGACGTTTTGTTATTTCGCTCCGCAAGATTTTTTCTGTAACTTTTTGGAAGAAAAATTTAAGTCACTCAGAGGTAGCTGGGATAGAGGTATCCATTAGGCGGTTGATGATCTACGGCTGTTTCCAGTGGAGCGGAAGATCTAGAGCCCGGGAGTAGACTTAGAATGGACTCCAAAGACCCAACAGCTGCTGTGGTGGTATCAAGCCGTAGCATGTTGTCTGCTACTGAAACCTCGACTGGTGGAGCGGCTGCTCCGGCTGGCCGACAGACGACTGGTCAACAGGGGATTTTGACGATGACTCCTGGGTCGAGTCTAAAAATCAAGGCCAAACCTATTCTTTCTTCGCACGCCTACAATTTGCCTAAGACATCGGCCTTCCCCATTAAACCAACACGCTCTTTAAGAGGTTGGATTAATAGAAGGCGCATCGCTCCCAGGTTTATTGAGAGGCTTGGTGCGAATGATCCTAAGAATCTCACCAATAGGAAGAGAGACTCCCTAAATCTCTGCGCTCCGGGATTCACTGCACAGGCTACCCCAAAGACCACACAATAGTCTGCGGTCGCCTGGAGGGCATCCCATGCGTAAAAGAACTAGGACGAACAATAGTAAGATGGGTCCAAGAACCGTTGCTAATGTCGCTAGGGACAGTTTGTTGGCGGCAGTTGTCGACAAAAGAGAAGAACAAGGCATTCCTAGAAATATTTCGAGCAGGATAGTCAACGGACTGTCATCAGTATACTACGATGGCCTTGCGGAATTTCCTGGGTCTCATTCAGTTTATGACGACGCAGGCTGGTATTTGGGCCGATACAAACTAATTGCCTTCGGCAAGTTTGGTGTAGGAATGTCCAAAATCCAAAATGGAAAATTAATAATTACGAACATTTTTTATATAAGTCTTAACAAATCATGCAATCGAATATTGTCCGGCTGCAAACTTTAGGATAATCTGTTTCTATTACAAAGAAGAAAACCAAAAAACCTTTCTTACGCTTAATTGAAATGTATCATTGTGCCCTAAAAAATATTGCTGACATCTGGCCAGGTACAGCCCTGGATTTAGTCAAGGAGGAAGATATTCCTTCACGATCAATGCCGAGGGTGTTTTGCTGGACAGGAAATTGAACTTCAAATCCAACATTTTGGACAGGGCAAGAAAGGCAACTCTTGTCCCATACACCTGAAAGAGTGCCATTGGCAAAAGTTTGGGTTGTCAGACCTATAATGCTTGTGGTCTGGTGGACGGCGCTTCAAAAATCCATCTACTGTTCAAATGTCAACCGGATCCAAAGGATGGCTTGTTTGTGCATCACAGCCGCACTGAGGACGACACTATCTGCAATGAATTCAATGCTACATCTAAAGCTCTTCGACATTGTGGCTATCCAAATTGCAGCGACCACTGCCGTGAGGTTAAGGGAGCTTTCTCTTTGGTCTTGTGGCGGCTACGGACACTTTGATACAATCTCCGATGTTCCAGGCAGTGTGAGTTACATTCTACCCGAGCCGCTTATTGATACCAAATACTGTACCACTATTCCTGAAACAACCGATTGGAACTAAGATATCTCTGGTATTTGAAGTTATATAGTCTTCCATGTTTATGGTTCCAAACTAGACGACCAGGTGGGCATACTCTTAAGATCTAGAACTGGTCATATCGAAAAGGTTACCCGACCACTGCAGTGTGTATCAAGCGGAGATACTTGCAATTAAGGAAGTGGTGGAATGGCTAAAATGTCATAATATCATAACGACGATTGGCATAAATATCTTCTCAGACAGCCAGGTAGAATATGAACACAAAAACCGCCCTCGCCTGTCGCAAATCTATCAACGAGATGATTGAACAGTTCAAAATTCACCTGTTCTGAAAGCTGAGTCACAGTGATATCCCAGGAAATTGTAAATCGGACGAGTTTGTGAGACTAGGAACTACCTTACACATTCCAGGGATACTGAAATGTGTTAGTATACCTCTAGCTACATGTAAGCTAAGTTTTCAGGACCAGGCCCGAAGTACAATGAATGATAGATGATCGCAGAGAGTGGGCTGTGCTTATTCCAAAACTGAGTGGCCTAATCTAGACTTGAAGAGGTTTACTGCTTTGCTGTCATTAGCTAGAACAGATGTCTCAGTCATTGTGTCTGTCATGATAGGTAACTGTCTAACTGGCAAACATGCTGACAGACTGGAGGTTGCCAGCAACGACTTTTGCAGAAGCTATGAGGACATCGAAGAAGAAGAGGCTACAGAACACCTTCTGTGTGTGTGTCCCGCACTACCAGTCAGAAGGAGTTCCACTTTAGGTTTTCATATCTCTAAGAACCTGTCTGATTTAGCGGATGTGAACATTTGCAAGTTAAAGCGATCTGGATGGTTCAACGGTAGGAACTAGAAGATATAATCCTTCTTCTGTTCCTGTGGTATCACAAGGGACGAAAACGGCTTAGTCTGATGGCAGACTGCCACTTAAACCTAACCTTACTTACGGGTTCAAATCGGTAAGAACCTAATATAGCTCCCCTATAAACCGATCTCTGGTTTTGACTTCTTGAGACCGTGGAAGCCTCAACATTCATCTAAAATTTTTAAAATTTTACACATAGTGTTCTGTTATGACTTCCAACAACTGTGCTAAGTACGATTTAAGTCGGCCTATAACCTGATATAGCTCCCATATGAACCGATCTTCCGATTTGACTTTTTGAGCGCCTGGAAGCCGCCATTTTTATCCGATTTGACTGAAACTTTGCACACAGTGTTCTGTTATGACTCTCAACAACTGTGCTTAGTTCGGTCCGAATCGGTCTATAACCAAATGTAGCTCCCATATTTTAGGAGAATCCATGCTGGTGGGTTCCCCATGGGTTGGCCGAATTTAGCACGCTTTACTTGTTTTTTTTTTTTTTTTTTTTTTTGCTATATATACAGCAAATATACTTTGTCTTCGTCAATTTCGTCGTTCTGTTTGACGAAAGTATACATATTCTTGATCGTCATAATATTTTAAGTCGATCTAGCCATGTCCGCCAGTCTGTCCGTCCGACTTATCGAAAGCACGAAATAGTAGAGCTAGCCGGTCGAAGTAGTAGAGCTAGCCGCTTGAAATTTTATACAAATACTTCTTATTAGTATAGGTCAGTGCGACAGTGCCTTATCGGTCCATGTTTTGATATAGCTGATATATAAACCGATCATGGATCTTGACTTCTTGAGCAACCAAAGGGCGCAAATCTCATCCGGTTTGGCTGACATTTTTAATGAGATGTTTTGTTATGATATCCAAAGGCTGTGGGGTCTTGACTTCTTGAGCCTCTAGAAGGCGCAATTCTTATCTGATTTGACTGAAATTTGGCATGACGTGTTTCTATATGACACCAATAACTGTGCTAGGTATGGTCAAATTGATACATAACCTGATATAGCTACCATATGAACCTATCTTGGATCCAGACTTCTTGAGCCTCTAGAGGGCGCAATTCTTATGCAATTTTTCTGAAATTTTGTACAATGGCTTCTCCCATAAACTTCAACGTACGTGCCAATATAGTCTGAATCAGTCAATAGCCTGATACAGCTCCCATATAAACCGATCTCCCTATTTTTTATTCGATATGACAGAACTTTTACACAATCACTACTATGGTCTCTAACATTCAATTCAATTACGGTCTGAATCGGACCCTAACTTGATATAGCTCCAATAGCATAGCAATTTTTTCTATTATAGTTTGCAAATTGCAAATGCAAATTTTGACCATGAACATTACACTAAGGAACAGGGGCAAACTTCTCACATATCATTGAGTGCAGTCCAATTCATGTTTAAGCTCAATGATAAAGGGCGTCTTTTTTATAGCCGAGTCCGAACGGCATGCCGCAGTGCGACACCTCTTTGGAGAGAAGTTTTACATGGCATAGTACCTTACAAATGTTGCCAGCATTAGGAGGGTAAATACACCGCTGAAAATTTTTTCTGATGGTCCCGCCAGAATTCGAACCCAGGCGTTCAGCGTCATAGGCGGACAAGCTTACATCTGCGATACGGTGACCTCCAAGGTCTTTTATACTTTATTGGTCTAAAAGGGATAGCGAACAAAAACAAACTCGACAAATACGATCCATGGTGGAGGGTGTATAAGATTCGGCCATACCAAACTAAGCATGCTTTTACTTGTTAGACGGTTAAAATTTGTAGACTACCACATATTTTTTTCTTTTTTTTTTTTTTTTTTTTTTTTTATTGACAATTATACTTATAACTAAATTACAAATATAATGCAAGCTCTGACTACATAGGTCCTAAGCTTGAGAAAAGTAAGAGTTTATTAGCATTATATAATAGGAAATTTAAACGGAACCTTTATATAAATATTTAAAGAGAAAAAAAAAAAATTAAGTTATATTACAAATTTTGCGTAATTCAAGAGAATTATGTGAGTATTTACAAAGGGGAGAATTTAAATAAGGTTATATAGGTTACATGATTTAAGAAAATTAATTAAGTCTAATTTGTTTGAAGGGGCATTGATATTGCTAAGAATCTCCAATAAACTTTTGTTTGGAAAATAATTTGATATAAGCAATTTAATATGTGGGCAGAATAAAAATATATGAGTCGTATCGGAAGTACTGGATCTACAGAACGGACAGTGTTTATCTAAAGTTCGGTCAATGACCTGGTCATGTGTCAAACGACAGTAACCTAATCTTAGCCTTATAATTTTGACTTGATCACTCCTGGACAGTAATTGGTCTTTGTGTAGATAGTCTTGCAGATTTAATTTATTTCTATTCAGATTCTTATACCAAAGCGAGGAGCTGTTCCATATCTCAATTTGTTTTAATGAAAAATCTTTTTGTATATGTTTCTTTATATCATTTGGGGATGTATTTGCGGTGGATATAAGAGGCATTTTATTGGCTTGTTTAGCTACTGCATCAGCAAATTCGTTTCCTAAAATATTAGAGTGACCTGGAACCCAAATTAATTTGATTTTTCTATTTTCTTGGATCAGCAGATCTCTTATTATGGAGGAATAAACCTCAGTACTGTTGTGGTTCGCTATAGAGTCCAAGGCAGATAATGAATCAGAGACGATAGCAAAATTGCCTTTAGATCTCTTTGCGAACTTGATAGCTTCAAGAATTGCGATTATTTCAGCCGAGAAAACTGAGCTATATTCTGGAAGAAGAGATGTCTTGATAATTCTCTTGTCGGTAACTAGACTATAACTTGTAACATTGTTAATTTTAGAACCATCTGTGAAAATGAAACTATAGTTCTGCAGTTTGGTGCAAATATTCTGAAATTCAGCTACATAAAGATGTGGGATTGTATGCTCCTTTGAATACTTTCGTAGGGATGTATCTAATGTTGCTGGATTGAACCTCCAATAAGGGTTATTCGTCTTGGGAGCGGGGTAGTTGAAAGGTAGGTTGTAGGATTTACAGGCGGAAACAATACGCCCAATAGCGGAGTCTGTTTTATAAAATTTCTTAGTTTTCAAAGCTTTATTAAGCATTTGCATGAGGGGGGTTTTATCATTAAATAAAATTGTTTTAATCAGCTGGGCTGTAGCAATATCTCTATAGTCTTCAATAGTCTTCAGGTTAGCTTCGAATAGTAAATTAAAAATTTTTGTAGTGCGGTGTGCACCTAGCGATAAACGCACGGCAGAATTATATGTAGTTTTGATTTTATTGAGAAGGGCTTTGGAGGTGTATCCGTAAAGATATATACCATATGAGATTTTCGAAACAATGACAGAACGTGTTATAGTGATAAGTGTAGAGGTATCGCAAGAATAGTTTTTGTTTGACAAACATTTAATAATGTTAAGCCTTTTTGAGAGCGATGTGCTTAATTCCTCTATGTGGGAATCCCATTTGTACTTGCTGTTGAAGGTTATGCCTAGTATTTTTAATTTGTTCACTGGACATATAGAGTAGTTGTTGCAGTTTAGAACTGGACTGCAGTTTCGTTTTCTGCAAATGTGGAGATGCTTACATTTGTCTATTGACAGTTCCGCTCCGGAATAGTTACACCAGTCTTCTATAGCGCATATCGTGTTGTTAAGGTCGATGATCGGTTGGTTCAGCCTGCTAAGTTCCTTTATTATTACAAAATCATCGGCGTAGGATAAGAATTTCAGAGATTTGTCTGATTCGAGTAATTCTGAAAGCTTATTATAAGCGATTAGAAATAAAACTACAGAAAGGGGTGAACCCTGGGGTATACCATTGTGAAGGTTATTGAGTTCGGAGCTGTATGCTCCAACTTTTACTTTAATCTTCCTATTAGTTAAGTAGTTCTTAATGTATTTGAAAATTTTGGGTCCGATACCCCATTCCTCCAATTGATTGAGAATAGTGTGTAAGCCAATCTTATCAAAAGCTTTTGAAAAGTCAAGTGATATTATAGAAATGTGTTTTCTTGTTCTTAGGGAGTTATTTATTATATAATCTAGAAGTAAAAGTGGATCTGCTATACTTTTACCTTTTTTAAAACCAAATTGGTTATTGTTAAGTAGCTTATTAGAAGAGATAAACCACCATAGTCTATTGGCTACAATTTTGTCCAGTACTTTGGAGCAGCATATGTTTAGAGATATAGGCCGATAAGAAGAAACAGAAGTTTTGTCGCCTTTAGGTTTTAGTACTGGGATTATAAGACTGTTTTTATAGAACTGTGGGATTTGTGTGTTCAAGATGTCGTTGTATAATCTCACAATACGTTTCTTGGTATTTAAATCAAGATGTTTTAGCATTTTGTAATTGATTCTATCGATTCCAGGTGTCTTGCCCTTAAGCTTGTTAAGAGATATTGTGAATTCTAAAAAATCTATGTTAGTCTCTATAAGACTAGCATTTTTACTAGGAACTAAGTGTTTCGGGTTCTCTAAAAATTGGCTCTTTAACGATTGGAATAACGTCGGAAAATTAGAATCTTCTGAAAGCTGGGACCAGTATGAACAAAATCTATTTGCAATTCCCGTAGGATTTGAGATCATCCCATCATCGCCGGATATGTATGCAATAGGTGTTTTCGGCTTAACGCCGCAGAAACGTCTAATATTGGACCAAATCTGGCCCGTAGGATATGAATTGTTAATCACAGATGTAAATTTATCTATTGATTTCTGCTTGGAAAGTTTAAGTTCCCTCTTGTATACTGCATTAGCCCTACGATGTGCGACAAGGTTCTCGTCAGTAATATTTCTTCTGAATAAATTTAAAAAATGATTTCTCTCTCGCTTCAATTTATCTAATTTCTTGTTCCACCATGGAACAAAGGGTCTATACTTAGGGGTTTGATATTGCGGAATTGCTTCGTTAGAAGCCATCAAAATTATTTTTTGAATATTAGCAGCTTCTTTATTAATATTCTCACTACGTTGTCTTTCCAAGCAAAATTTCTCAGAAAGACTCTGAAAAAGGGGCCAGTTGGCCTTGCTTGTATTAAATAAAGGTTTAAGTCGAAACCCATTATCTGAAAACTTTTCCTGAAACAGCGTCGTCACTATAGGGAAGTGATCGCTACCATAGAGATCAGTCTCTATATGCCAGTTAGCATGAACTAATAGTGATGCTGAAATTAAAGTGAGATCTATATGGGTGAAAGTCTTGTGAGTAGAAAAATGAGTCGGCGAACCGTCATTTAATATAGCTAGATTTGATTGGGTAATAAACTTTGAAAGAATTTTGCCTCTTTTATTGGTCTTAGCAGATCCCCACTGGGGATGCCAACTATTCATATCTCCTGATATGAGCATGTCATGAGAAGAGAAAGAGAATAGATGTTCCAGGTCCTTGATCGTAAAGGTTTTTGACGGGTTAAGATATGTCGAGTATAAGTAGATATTTGATTTAGCGACAATTTTAACACATACTGTGTCCAAATGGTCATAACTTCCGATGTACTCATGTTGTATAGATTTATGGATTAGTATTGCAGAATTATTTGATGTATAGATACAAAAATTTATTGGTATTGGTATGCTATTTTTAGTTTTGAAGTGAGTTTCTTGAAGAGAAATAATATTGGGTGTGTGCTTCTTTATTAAAGTTAATAATTCATTATAGTTGTTGCAATAACCTTTAATATTCCATTGGAGTAACTTAAGTACCATGATATAAAATAAGAGAAAAAAAAAAAATAAAGTGCAGCTGTTAGATAGAAGCAACGTATAAGAGTTTTTTCTAATTGGTATCCACGTTGAGTCGAGAGAAATCAAAACGGTAGCGATGACTCGAGATGAGACCAAAACAAGTCACCGATGACTTGAGTGGAAGCAAAACAAGTCAGACTCTCCCGAGTGACGTCAATCGACTCAACTGACTGTAGTGTTGTTCTTTTACTCGTCGGATAAGTTGTCACTCTCCGTTGAATTTTTGCACAATTTTTTTGGATTGTTGATAGCCGCACTTTTGCTCTTGAGCTCATTTCTTGTTCGTTTCGATATGTTCTTCGGCAGTATGTTGACAGTTGTTGGTTTGTCGCGAGCACTCACTAAAGGCTGCGGTGGTGCGGGGTCTGATGGTTTTGCCTGCTGTTGCTTCTTATTTTCACACATTGCGTAGTTTGTGTTGTTGTTGGAAGTAGTTGGGAGATCGTGATAGCTTACAGTGCTTCTTGTAACCTTGGAATAGACAGTGTCATTTGGATGACGTTGTTTGTATGTTGCGAGAGCAGTTTTGTGATCTACTTTGTCGAGTGTTTTAATGGCCTGTATCTCTTTGAATTTTAGAAAAACGGGGCATTTTTTACTGAGCACAGAGTGGGACTTATCATCTAATTTGTTCTCATCGCAGTTTATACATTTAGTGTTGTTTTGGCAGAGTTCATTTTCTTGTGTGTGAGCTATGTCACCACAGTTAATGCAAATTTTATTATTTTTACACCGTTTTGTTGGGTGTCCATAGTGGAAACACTGACGACACCTCATGGGCAAGGGAATATAAGGCCGCACGCACGTTTTCTCATATCCAATATTAATTTCATCAGGTAAATTGGGTAGAGAAAAAGTAATTATAATGAGACCAGTTTCGATGAGAGAGTCTTCATTTTTTTTTTGAATTTTTTGAACTTCGGTTACGTTTTGTTTTTTTAGTTCATTTAGAATTTCATTCTCAGGGATTCCACGTAGATCATTACAGTAGATAACTCCCTTGGAATAGTTGAGAGAGTTATGTTCTTTCACTTCGACTTTTATTTCGTTTGTGAGAGAAATGAGTTGGAACAATTTTGTGGCTTGAGTTGCAGTTTTTGTTTTAATTAGAATATCGCCACTTCTGAGTTTTTTGCACATTTCAATTTCTCCACATACACTATCAATGACTTTTTTAATTAAGAAAGGAGACACATTAATGAGAGTTTCTTCACTATCTCTTCTTGACATCATGAGGTATTTGGGACCAATAGTGTAATTTTTAAACAATTTCTTATTGTCAATTTCAAAATTGGGTTGTTTGGTATTAACACTCATTTTTTTGTTGTAAGTAGAGAGTTTTGGCTCTGCGGTTTTACAGACGTTCGTTCGTTTACACAGTCAGAATATGATAAATTTGTCTGCTTTTATTTAAAATCGTTAAAACTATATATATTTAATAATCTGATATATAAAAATCAATTTGTGTTTGTTTGTATGTTTGTGTGTTCCTTATAGACTCAGAAACGGCTGAACCGATTTTCTTGAAATTTTCACAGATGGTGCATAATGATCCCGTTGTGAAAATAGGGTACTACATTTTTGGATATCTGAATGGGGGGCGGACCCTCCCCCTTACCCTAATTTTCAGAAACGCCAGATCTCGGAGATGAGTAGTGCGATTTTGTGTGCTCTCATATAGTACCCTAAAAATAAAAATTTGGTATCCAAATTTCGGATGGGGTACCTAGGGGGGCTGCCCCACCCTAAAACCTACCAAACATATATTTAGATCAATCACGACAATATGGGACTCAAATGAAAGGTATTTAGGATAAGAAAACGTATCTGATATCCATTTGTCGAACGAAGTGCTAGGGGGACCACCCCAACCCCCAAAACACCCCTAAATCGGACATATTTACCGACCATGGCAATATGGGACTCAAATGAAAGGTATTTGCGAGTAGAATATATCCAAATGTGGAAACACTTTTCAGGGGGTTCACCCCTTCCCCAAAACACCCCCCAAACAGGACTTATTTACTGACCATGGGAATATGGGGCTTAAATAAAAGGTATTTGAGTGTAGAATTAGAATCTGATATCCAAATATGAGACCAAGTGTTTGGGGCCGCCTCTCCCCAAAAAACTCCCACAAAGGGGACAAATTTACGACAATAGCAATATGGGTCTCAAATGAAAGGTCTTTGGGAGTAAAGCACAAATCTGATATCAATATTCGGGAAAAGTGTCTATGGGGCCACCCACCTCCATAACACCACCCAACCCCCAAACACCCCTAAATCGGACATATTTACCCATCATGGCAATTTGGGACTCAAATGAAAGGTATTTGCGAGTGGAATACGAATCTGATATCCAAGTGTGGGACCACGTTTCTGGGGGTGGACCCCTTCCCCAAAACACCCCCCAAACAGGACTTATTTACAGGACTTATTTACTGATAACCTATTTTGGGCCATGTGTTTGGGGGACGCCTCATATGCGGTTTAAATAAATGGCTTTTGAGAGAAGAGCACGATGCTGATATTTTTTCAGGGCCAAGTGCATGGGAGACCACCTCATACCCGAAAACACCCCTAAATCAGATATCATGAGAGTAGCGGGCTGAAATAAAGTATTTTAAGAATGGAGTGCACTTTACATCCAAACTTAAATTCTTAGACCAATAAAGATCATGTGGGATTCGGACAAAGGCACTTATATTGTTAGTCTAGGGATATACTATTTTCGTAACATGGTATTTCACTAAAAGCTCTTTAATTGTCGAAAATAAATAAAAATAAAATAAATAAATAAATGTCCAAGGAAACTTTTCTTCCATATAAAGTAAAAGAAGGCGCAGCGGAGCGGGCCCGGGTCAGCTAGTACAATATGAAATACAATAAACAAAGTTTGAAGTATTTTTGGCAATTATAAGCTAATTTCAAATTTTTACCATCTGTAAATAGCAGAAAATTTTTGCCGTTCCCAAAAAAAAAGTAAAAAGGCATTAAGTTCGGCCGGGACGTACCCACCACCTCGGGTATATATTTGGGTCGGATGGCGGGTGGCCTAAAACTAATCACTGTTTAAAATTTCAGCGAAATCGGGTAATAAATAAGGCTTTTGTGGGTTTCAGACCCTTCCAGACCGGTCTGAACCATACTTAGGTCAGATGTCGGGAAGTTTAAAATAACTCACTGTTTCAAATTTCAGCGAAATTGAGCAATAATTAAAACTTGTATGGGCTTCAGGCCCTTTATCGGGAGATCGGTCTATATGGCAGCTATATCTAAATATAGACCGATCTGAACCATACTTAGGTCAGATGTCGGGAAGTTTAAAATAACTCACTGTTTCAAATTTCAGCGAAATTGAGCAATAATTAAAACTTGTATGGTCTTCAGGCCCTTTATCGGCAGATCGGTCTATATGACAGCTATATCTAAATATAGACCGATCTGAACCATACTTAGGTCAGATGTCGGGAAGTTTAAAATAACTCACTGTTTAAAATTTCAGCGAAATTGAGCAATAATTAAAACTTGTATGGGCTTCAGGCCCTTTATCGGGAGATCGGTCTATATGACAGCTATATCTAAATATAGACCGATCTGAACCATACTTAGGTCAGATGTCGGGAAGTTTAAAATAACTCACTGTTTCAAATTTCAGCGAAATTGAGCAATAATAAAAACTTGTATGGGCTTCAGGCCCTTTATCGGCAGATCGGTCTATATGGCAGCTATATCTAAATATAGTGCGATCTGAACCATATCATATATCGGGAGGCCTAAAATTACTCACTGTTTAAAATTTCTGTTAAATCGGATAAGAATTGAAGTTTTTATGGGTTTTTATCGGAAAATCTGTTTATGTAGCAGCTATATCCAAATATGGTCCGATTTGGCCTGTTCATGAATAATTTATGGACACAACAAAACAACGCAACTGAAAAGTCTTCATAGGTTTCAAAATAAAGCGTTGAAGGCGGTTGCTAATTTGCCCATGAGATTTTCAACGTTATTATTATATAAAGAAATTTTTCCAGCAGTTTTGCCTATTCATTGTGCTTACATTTTTCAATTATTAATCTATATGTTTAAATATTTACATAATATTGGACATCACACAATATCATTTTTGCGTAGACAGCACCAGTTTAATACTCGAAATTGTAATCAACTTAATATGCCATTTTGTCGAACTGAAACAACAAAACAGAGGATTGAATATTCTGGTAGTCAAGCTTTAAATAATTTGCCCTTAGATCTAATGTCATTAACAAGCTTATCAAATTTTTAAAAGAAATTAAAAGAGTATTTGCAGCAAAATATTGATGGACTTCTGGCATGATTTGCGTTAAAAAGAACTTTACAATAATAAAATATAATGTTAAAGATAATTATATATGATTTAATATTTGCCAACTTGCCTCTAAAATGCCTTATGGCGCTGAGGCCACATATATTGTAATTATATAAATATTGGTTTTATTGAATTAATAAAAACAAAAAAAAAAAAAAAAAAAAAAACCAACGTGCATCAAAAAGACGTTTCTGTGCCAAATTTCAGCTCAATATCTCAATTTTTGAAGCCTGTAGAGTGATTACAACAGACGGATGGACAGACGGACGGAAAGACGGACAGACACGCGGACATCGTTAAATCGCCTTAGAATTTTACGATGATCCGAAATATATATACTTTGTGGGGTCGGAAATTGATATTTCGAGGTATTGCAAACGGAATGACTAAATGAAAATACCCCCTATCCTACTGTGGTGGGTATAATTACTGCTGTCCCCTTTCCACCCGATTTTCTGCTGTTTTATCAAACATTTTTTGCTATTTTTACAAACAATTTTCTCTGGTTGTATTTGTAAAGAGGAAATACTTTAATTATTGTTTTAAAGTTCAAAATCTTTGATAGCGTGCAACATAATGATTTGGACCACTGAAAGGAGTTGTGATTTTTTCGACATTCAGATCAACTCTGGCTGCATTTCTTTTTGATCGGCTTTTATAATGATTTCCTTAAATCTAATATTGAGCAAAGTTCAACACCCAGTCAATAACAAAATGCAAAATATGTTAAATTACAATAATGCTGTTAATAAAATTGACAATTCAAAGACGTATGCCGGCATGCATTTATTGGGTTGCCCAAAAAGTAATTGCGGATTTTTCATATAGTCGGCGTTGACAAATTTTTTCACAGCTTGTGACTCTGTAATTGCATTCTTTCTTCTGTCAGTTATCAGCTGTTACTTTTAGCTTGCTTTAGAAAAAAAGTGTAAAAAAGTATATTTGATTAAAGTTCATTCTAAGTTTTATTAAAAATGCATTTACTTTCTTTTAAAAAATCCGCAATTACTTTTTGGGCAACCCAATATATGGGTCATTTAACCCATAATTCTACTTTAAGAACTATTGCAATGTTCTTCATACCCATTTACTATTTTCCCAAGCAGTTCATTGCAAAGCTGTGGAGTCGAGCAGTTTTAACTCGACTCCGACTCCAGGAAAATTGCTCGACTCAGGCTCCTGAGTCGACTCCGAGCACTTAAAAGTACTATGGTTTTATACCAACACCTTAAAATTGGGGTCTGCTATCTCGTCATTTTATATATGATGCTATACTTTTGCCTATTTAAGCCAGAATGGTTGGGATCTCTGAAGAATCGAGTTTTTCTCCCTCTCACGTCTTAAGCATTATTTCAGGTGTATATTTTCTTGCGCTATCATTTAGATAATCTCTCTCATTCGTGTTACTATCAATTTTGGTGAATTTGAAAGTTTCTAATTTTATGATCGCGTGCTTTTACGTGTTAAATACTTACAAAAGTATTTAAAATTTCGTTTTCCTTTAAAATCTTTTAATTTTAATTCCATTAAACTGTCAAAAGCGGTATTTGATGATTTTGATTAATTTTTGAAGTCGTGTGATGTCTTAATTAATGGCTAGGCAATATGAATGCATAAATAAAAAACTCAAAAAGGTGTCATTGGGTCATGGATGCTTATAGTAATTTTATCGCATAACTAACGGCGTTAAAATCTAAAATTATTGATTAACGCCTAAGTGTCCCGATTTTATTTTTGCATTTTTATCCGCAAGGTTATCACAATGGGCCAAAACTGAAGACATATCCTCCTAGTGAACTCAGATTTATGGTGGGCTACCCATTTAACCTAGTGCTAAATTCGGCCGAATCTTATTTATATACCCTCCACCATCGATCGCATTTGCCAAGTTCTTTGAACGACTTTTTCAATATATATATATGAGGCACATCAAGTTATTGACCGATGTGGACCGTACTTGTCATGGCTTTAAGAGGTCATAGAAAAAAACCACCTACAAAATTTTAGGCAAATCGAGTAAAAATTGCGCCTTCCAGTAGCTCAGGGCGTCAGGGGTAGCACCTCAGACAGTTCGAATCAAATATGGATATCAAATTCGTGCTGCCCTACCAAATCATTTTAATTTGAGTCCCATATTGCCATGGCCGGTACATATGAAGCGTTTGGAGGGTGTTTTGGGGCTGAGGCGGCCACCGGCACTTTACACTGAAAACAGATATAAAATTCTTTCTTTATTCCCAACGGAAATGAAGTTCAGTTTAGGGGGTGCTTTAGTGCGTACACCAAAACACTTGGCTCCAAAATTGGATATCAAATTCGTTTTCTACTCTCAAATACCGTTCATTTAAGTCCCATATTGTCATAATGGGTCAAATAACCTCTTTGACGTATCTTTAGGAGGAAAAGCGCCACCTAGACTTGATCGCAAACTTTAATGCCATATTCATATTCGTAATTCACTCCCAAATTCCTTTCATTTAAGTACCATACAGCCATGGTCGGTTAATATGCCCATTTGGGGGTATTGGTGGGTGGGCGACCTCCAATTACTTGGACCTAATGTTTTATGCCAAATTTATAATCTACTGCCTAATACTTTTCATTTGAGTGTCATATTGATGTGAACTTCGAATATATCTGTTTAGAGGAGTTTTGGGGTTGGGGGCTCGCCGGGTACTTGGACCCAAATTTTAATACCATGTTCGTTTTCTGGCCTCCAATACTTTTCATTTGGTACCCCTTGTTGTGCCCATCGGACCACTTTCGGATATGGGTGGCGTTTTTGGGGTATGGGGGAGGGTCCGCCTCCACCTGATATCTAAATGTATATTGGCTATGTTTCCTTCCAGACAAACGTATACAATCAATGAAAATTTTAAGAAAATCGGTTCAGTCAAGTATCATATAGTCATAATGGGTCTAATGGCATTTTTGAGGGATGGCGTAATCCCCAATACTTCGATCTGATTTTCTTTGCCATATTCGAAATCTTCTCCCGAATACCTTTCACTTGAGCCTCATATTGAAAGGAACATCCAATATATCTGTTTGGGGGAGTTTTGGGGTTGGGGCGGCCAGATGGGTACTTAGACTCAAATTTTAATACCATATTCGCATTCTACTCTCCAATCCAATCATTTGATACATATATTTTCTCGATCGGTCCACTTTTGATTTTTGGTTGTGCTTTTGGCATAAGAGAGAGAGTCCGTCCCCCGTCCGATATCGAAATATTATATAGCCTATGTTTCCTTTCAGACCACCCTACACAATATGCGAAAATTTCGAGAAAATCGGTTCTGCCGTTTTTCAGTCTATACGGAACAAACCAACCGAGACCCGTCTATCCCTGATTGGCTAATGTGCCCATTTTGGGCGTTTTTGTGGGGGTGGGGTGACCCCCTATACTTCGACATGAATTTGTATGCCAGATTCGTTATCTACTCCCGCATACTTTTCACTTGATACCCATATTGTACTTATCGGTCCTCTTTTGATTTTGGGTGGTGTTTTTGGGGTAACGGGGGAGGGTTCGCCCCCCTTTCGTTATCAACAAATTATTACGCCTATTCCTACTTCGGGACCATAATCGTAATCTACTCCCGAATACCATTCATTTGTGTCCCATATTGTCATGATCGTAAAATAAACCTATTGTAAGGGGTTTTGGGGCTGGGGCGGCCCCCCAGGTACTTGGACCCAACATTTATTATGAAATTCGTTTTCTACTCTTGAATACCTTTCATTTGAATCCCTTATTGTCTCGATCGGTCCACTTTTATTTTTGGGTAGTACTTTTGGGGTAAGGGCGGACCCTCCCCCCCTCCCGATATCAAAAAATTATATAGCCTATGTTTCCTTCCAGACCAACCTACACAATCTGTGAAAATTTCGATGTAATCGGTTCAACCGTTTTTGTTCAAACAAACGGTTCAAACAAACACAAATTGAATTTTATGTATAAGATAGGGTCTTACACGCATATTTCGAGGTGTTACAAACGGAATGACGAAATTAGTATAACGCCATCCTATGGTGGAGCATATAATAATAGTGTATTAAATTTGGTCGAATCGAATCTTGGAACCCACCACCGTGGTTTCTGCTAAAAGTGTACCCAAGATAAACATAGTTGAAGAGCATAGTTGTAGTTACATGCCGAATTTCTGAAAAACCAGCCCAAAATTTAGGCTTGTAGGGGCCTTAGAAGTAGAAGGCTAATCGGGAGATCAGCTTATATAAATTTAGATCAATTTGAACAATACTTACCATAGATGTCGGAGGTCATAACAAACACTACGTGCAAAATCCTAGTGCGAACGGATAATAAGTGCAGCTTCAGGGGGCTCATCAGTACTTCGGTTTATATAAAAGCTATACCAGGTGGAGTGGTGAAGTGGAACTCCTGCTGGCTGCCAGTGCGGGACACAAACACAGTAGATGTTCGACGTCCTCGCAGCTTCGACAAAAGTTATTACTGACAAGCGTCAGTCTGACAGCAAGTTTTACGATCGGACAGGCACCTCGCATGACGGACACAATGACTAAGAAGTCTGTTCTAGCCAGTGAAAGCATAGCGGCAGACCTATTTAGGTCTAGATGCAGATGAACGTTCCGATAAGGAATGGGGGCAAAATTCTTACATATAAATGAGTGCTGTCCGATTAAAGTTTAAGCTCAATGATAATGCGCCTCCTTTTACAGCCGAGTGTGACTTCTCTTAAAAAATACGTTATTCATGGGTTCTACGCATGACATAATTCCTGACAACTGTCGTCATCAGTTGAAGGGATATGCACCACTGGAAAACATTGTAGAGCAGGAGGTTAGCATGTCCGCATATGACCCTGATCGTCTGAGTTCGAATCCTGGCGCGGGGAAAGCCTCAATTTTTGTCCGTAGTATTTTATTATGACTTCCAACAACGGTGCCAAGTAAGGTCCAAATCGGTCATTAACCTGATGTATCTCCCATATAAACCGATCTCCCGATTTGACTTCTTGAGCCACTGGAAGCCGCAGTTTATATACCCACCACCATAGGATAGGGGGTATATTCATTTAGTCATTCCGTTTGCAACACAGCGAAATATCAATTTCCGACCCCACAAAGTATATATATTTTGGATCGTCGTAAAATTCTAAGACGTTTTAACGATGTCCGTGTATCTGTGAGCTGAAATTTGGCACAGATACATGTTTTTGATGCACGCTGGTTAAGTTTTTGAACGGGTCAAATCGGACCATATTTGGATATAGCTGCTATATAGACCGATCAGCCAGTAAACGGTCTAATGCCAATAAATGCTTTTCTTTTCTTCCGATTTCGCTGAAATTTGATATAGCTCTTGTATAGACCGATCTGCAGATAAGGGGTCTGGAGCCAATAAAAACTTTATTTTTTTCCGATTTCGCTGAAAATGTAAACAGTGAGTAGTTTGGGGCTTCCCAACATCCGATAAAAATTGGGTTCTGATCGGACTATTTTTAGATATAGCTGCCCTATAGAACGATCCCCTGATAAAGGCCTTGAAGCCCATAAAAGCTTAATTTTGTAACCGATTTTGCTGAAACTTGAAAAACTGAGTAGTTTGAGGCCTCCCAAGATCCGATTTGAATATGGTGCAGATCCCACTATATTTAGATATAGCTCTTGTATGGACCGATCTGCATATATGGGGTCTGGAGCCAATAAAAGCTTTTCTTTATCACATTTCGCTGAAATTTGAAAGAGTGAGTTGTTTTAAGCCTTCCGAGCCTTATAGATATAGCTGTCATAAAAAGCAGATTTATTTTCTGATAATGTTATTTGTATATGAGTTCTCGGGACCTGCACAAAATATGATCGAGACCGGCCCCTATTAAGGTATAACTATGGATATATTTAGTAGTGTAGTTATGATATGATTGATGATGGTTCCTGTATCCTTGTTTATCTGGTTTATTTGGTTAGAGGTGCCATATAGAACGATTTCGACATCCGTGTTCAACACGCTTCCGATCGGTTTATATTTGGATATAGCTGCCAAAAAGACCAATATTTTGTTCTGTAAAATTGAATAGTGACTTATATGTATTAGATCACTCAATGTCCATGCCGAGTTTAAGTGCATAAGTTATCCAATATAATATAAAATACAGCCCTCATAGAACGTCTTGTGCAAAATTTTACGATAATCGAATAAAAAAAGCGACCAGTCAAATATCGAAAGAACTGGAAACAAGTAAAAAGGCGTTAAGTTCGGCCGGGCCGATCTTTTGATACCCACCACCTCGGGTATATATGTAATCCACCTTTCATCAAAATCCAGTGAAAATTGCATACTTTATATCCCATAGCAGTTATATCGAAATATGATCCGATTTGGACCAAATACTAAAGTACAAGTCATTGTTCAATTATGTATAACAAAATTTTGGTCTTTTTAGTAGCTACATATATCTAATAATAAACCGATCTGAACCATATACAACATGGATGTCGAAAAGCCTAACATAAGTCAATGTGTAAAATTTCAGTTAAATCGGATTATAAATGCGCCCCAAATCGGAGGACCGGTCTATATGGCAGCTATATCAAAATCTGGACCGAACTGGGCCAAATTGACGAAGGATATCGAGGGGCCTAACACAACTCACTGTCCAAAATTTCAGCAAAATTGGATAATAAATGTGGCTTTTATGGGCCTAAAACCCTGAATCGGAGGATCGGCCTATGTGGCAGCTATATCCAAATCTGGACCGGACTGAGCCAAATTGACGAAGGATGTCGAAGGGCCTAACACAACTCACTGTCCTAAATTTCAGCAAAACCGGATAATAAATGTGGCTTTTAGTGGCCTAAGACCCTAAATCGGCGGATCGGTCTATATGGGGGCTATATCAAGATATAGTCCGATATATCCCATCTTCGAACTTAACCTGCTTATGAAAATAATCTGTGCAAAGTTTCAGCTCAATATCTCTATTTTTGAAGACTGTAGCATGATTTCAACAGTCAGGCGGACTGACGAACGGACATAAGGACATGTCTAGATCGTCTTAGATTTTTACGCTGCTCAAAAATATAAATATTTTATAGGGTCGGAAATAGATATTTCGATGTGTTTTAAACGGAATGACAAAATGAATATACCCCCATCCTTCGGTGGTGGGTATAAAAATCGGTTCAGATCTGGATATAGCTCCCATATATATGGTCATCCGATTTGCAGTAATAATTCAATAAAATGGTCATTTGTTAATCGATTCTCTCGAAATTTGGCAGAAAGGATTTTTTTTACGACTGTCGACATACTGGTGAATTTAAGATTTAGATATAGCTCTCTTACATATTTATCGCCCGATTTTCAATCCTAGAGCCACTGCAAGCACATTAATTGACCAATCTTTCCAAAATATTGCACAACTCTTTCCTCGACGACTACCACAATATACATAGAGTGTGGTTAAAATCGGTTCAGATTTACATATTCCTCCCATATATATGTTCCGCCGATTTGCAGAAATTATTCAATAAAATGGTCTTTTGTTAACCGATTTTCTCGAACTTTGGCAGGAGGGATTTTCTCTTGACTCTCAATATTACTGGTGAATTTCATACAAATTGGTTCAGATTTAGATATAGCTCTCATATATATATATATATATATATATATATATATATATATATATATATATATATATATATATATATATATATATATATATATATATATATATATATATATATATATATATATATATATATATATATATATATATATATATATATAGAGTCACAGCAAGCGCATTTATTGATCCATCTTGCCAAAAATTTTGCAAAACGCTTTCCTTGACGACTGCCACAGTATCTGAGGAGTTTGCTCGAAATCGGTTCAGAATTAGATAAAGCTCTCATATATATGTTCGTCCGATTTTTAGAAATATTGCAAAAAAAAGTAATAATTTGTTATCGGATTCTATCGAAATTTTGCAGGAAGAATTTTCTTAATATTACTGGTGAATTTCATAGAAATCGACCCAAATTTAGATATAGCTGTCATGCCACTGCTGCCACTGCAAGCGCATTGTTTGACCCATCTTGTCAACATTTTGCACAACTCTTTCCTCGACGACTACCACATTATTTTAGAAGTTTGCTCGAAATCGGTTCAGAATTAGATATAGCTCCCATATATATGTTCGTCAGATTTTAGGTAGTTTGTCATAATGTTGTCATTTGTCAACCGTAATTTGTACAGTTTGAACCTATTTGCTCGCCAAGGTCCATCAAAATTGGTTCAGAATTGGATATAGGTCCCAAATTGTACTTATAGGGTAGGTGTGGGGTATTATACAGTCGGCACCTCCCGACTTTTGCCCTTCCTTACTGGTTTTATATGAAAGAGTCGGGAACACCATCAAAATTGGTTCAGAATTGGATCTGGGTCTCACATTGTACTTATAGGGTAGGTGTAGGGTATTATACAGTCGGCACCGCCCGACTTTTGCCCTTCCTTACTGGTTTTATATGAAAGAGTCGGAAACACCTTTAACAGACACCAAAAATTTAACTTCCAGCCAAGTTTGTCAAAAGTATTCTATACTTTCCAAATCAGTCTCAATACCTTGTAACTTATTCCCCTTTTGATTTTAAGTGTTTACTGCTCCAAAGATTCCTTAACACTTTTCTGCTTCCTAAAGTGCAAAAAAGTTTTACAACAAATCATTGATGGAATTACTGATGTTAATGAGTTTTTACAACATGACTAATGCCTCGTACATTATTAATGAAGTATTGATTTCTGAGAATTTATTATTGTTAATTTTTCTTAACAGCAAAAATGAAACTTTATCGACTTTTACATAAAGGTGCACGTTTTTTTGTCATTTATGTGGTATGTAGGTACATAGACTTTATACTTGCTGTGGTGTGCTTGCTGGGGTTTTGTCTAAAGTTCTGCCAAATCACTTGGCGTTTTTAGGGTGGAAATGTAAATATTTTGCCATTTAACGTTCACCATCACATCGTACCTGTTGTTCGAACATAATTCGAAACACCTGAAAACTTGGTGATGGCTGACAATGTAAAGGCAAAAAAAAATCCACAGAAAAATAGCAACGCTGTCACAGCATAGGTTCTGAATTAGTATCTATCCAAGGATAGATAGAATGGTGCTGCCCGTCATTATGCCAACAATTTGTGCGACTCTTAGATAATTTCAACAAACAAGACAGACAGACTGATTTGTGTCCTTGGACACATTTTGTGCATAGATTTAAGGTAATTAATTTCTGAGATTAATTCGTGTGGCTTGGCTCAAAGCAGTTGTTGACATTATGGAAATTGGATATGGGCCAATTGGAGGTTTTGTGTGTTGTGCATTTTTCAATGTAATTTCCTGATTTAATCGAACGTCATTTTTGAATTGAACAAAGCATTTAATTAAGAGTTAATAACTTTTTTTCAAATGTGCTTGGCCTTGAACGAGGCAACATTGTAGTTATACTAAAAACGTTTTTTATGTTTATTTAGACATGATTACCACAAAGTGCTAATGGTCTTTATATCTTACACTAGCTGATCCGGACCCGCCCGCTGGGCCTTCTTTTACTTTATATGGAACAAAAGTTTCCTTGGAATATTTATTTTCGACAATTAAAGATCTTTTAGTGAAATACTATGCTAACTTGACTAACAGTTTACCAAAATAAGTGCCTTTATCTGAATCCCACATGATCTTTATTGATCTATGAATTTAAGTTTGGATGTAAGGTGTACTCCATTCTTAAAATACTTCATTTCAGCCCGAAATTCTCATGATGTCTGATTTAGTGGAGTTTTCGGGGGAGAGGTGGTCCCTCAGATACTTGGACCTGAAAAAATATCAGCATCGTGCTCTTCTTTCAAATACCATTTATTTAAACCCCATATTGCCATTGGCTTAAGAGGAGTGTACACGATGAGGCGTCCCCCAAACACATGGCCCCAAAATAAGTTATCAAATTCGTTTTCTAATCTCAAATACCTTTCATTTGAGCCACATATTTGCATGGTCAAAAATTTTAACCCCTTTGGGGGTGTTTTGCGAAAGGGGTGATGCCCCAAATACATGGTTCTACATTTGGATATCAAATTCGTATTCTACTCCTAAATACTTTAATTTGATCCCCATATTGCGATGGTCCCTAAAAAACTGCTGTTTAAGGGGTATTTTGGGAAAAGGGTAGACCCCCAGAAAATTGGTCTCGAAAATGGGTATCAATTCTTGCTCTACCCCCAATACCTTTCATTTAAGCTCCACATTGACATGGTGGGTAATTATGCCCGATTTAGGGGTGTTTTGGGGATTGGAGTGGTCCCCCAAACACTAAGCCCGGAAAATATATCAGCAACGTGCTCTATTCTCATATACCTATATATATCATTTATTTGAACCCCATATTGCCATTGCCCTCAAAATTGGGTATCAAATTCGTTTTCAAATCTCATTTAAACTCCTTATTGCAAAAGTCAGCAAATATGTCCGGTTTGGGATATTGGCCCTAAAAACTATGAATATTTAGTTCCACTCTTTTTAAGACACAAATTGTCTTGGTGAGCAAATACGTCCAATGGGGGGTTGTTATGGTGGTAGGACGTCCCCTACACAGTTGGCCCCTAATGTTGATATCAGATACGTGGTCTACTCCCAAATACCTTTAATTTGAGCCCCATATTTCCATAGTCGGCAAACATGACCGGCTTGGGGTGTTTTGGGGGATGGGCGGCCACTCTGTGAGTTGGCCTTGAAAATATACATCGGATTCGTGTTCCACTCTAAAAACACTCTTATTTGAGCCTCATATTGCAAAAGTCAGCAAATACTTTCTATTTGGGTGGTGTTGTGGGGGTGGGGTGGCCCCATAGACACTTTTCCCGAATATTGATATCAGATTCGTGCTTTACTCCCAAAGACTTTTCATTTGAGCCCCCTATGGCTATGGTCGTAAATTTGTCCCCTTTGGGGGATGTTTTTGGGGAGAGGCGTCCCCCCAAACACTTGGTCCCATATTTAGATATCAGATTCTAATTCTACACTCAAATACCTTTTATTTAAGCCCCATGGGGGTGTTTTGGGGAAACGTGGTCCCACAACACTTGGTCCCATATTTGGATATCAGATTCTAATTCTACACTCAAATACCTTTTATTTAAACCCCATGGGGGTGTTTTGGGGAAACGTGGTCCCACATTTGGATATCAGATTCGTATTCTACGCAGAAATGCCTTTCATTTGAGTCTCATATTGCCATGATCGGTATATGTCCTATTTAGAGGTGTTGTGAGGGTTGGGTGGTGTTGTGGGGGTGGGATTGCCCCATAGACAATTTTTCCGAATATTGATATCAGATTTGTGCTTTACTCCCAAATACCTTTCATTTGAGACCCATGTGGCTATTGTCGTCAATGTGTCCCCTTTGGGGTAGGTTTTTGGGGAGAGGCGGCCCCCCAAACACTTGGTCTCATATTTGGATATTAGATTCGAATTCTACACTGAAAACCCTTTAATTTGAGCCCCATATTCCCATGGTCAGTAAATAAGTCCTTTTTGGGTGGTGTTTTGGGGAAGGGGAGGACCCCTAGAAACGTGGTCCCACATATGGATATCAGATTCATATTCTACTCGCAAACACCTTTCATTTGATTCCAATATTGCCATGGTCGGTAAATATATCCGATTTGGAGGTTTTTTTGGGGATTAGGGTGGTCCCCCTAGCACTTGGTCCGACAATTGGATATCAGATACGTTTTCGTATCCTAAATACCTTTTATTTGAGTCCCAAATTGTCGTGATTAATCTAAATATATATTTGGTAGGTTTTAGGGTGGGGCGGCCCCCCTAGGTACCCTATCCGAAATTTGGATACCAAATTTTTATTTTTGGGTACTATATGAGAGCACACAAAATTTCGCTTAAATCGCACCACACATCTCCGAGATCTGGCGTTTCTGAAAATTAGGGTAAGGGGGAGGGTCCGCCTCCCCTACAGATATCAAAAAATGTAGTACCCTATTTTCACCACGAGATCATTATGCACCATCTGTGAAAATTTCAAGAAAATCGGTTCAACCGTTTCAGAGTCTATAAGGAATACACAAACATACAAACAAACAAACACAAATTGATTTTTATATAAAGGGTGATTTTTTTGAGGTTAGGATTTTCATGCATTAGTATTTGACAGATCACGTGGGATTTCAGACATGGTGTCAAAGAGAAAGATGCTCAGTATGCTTTGACATTTCATCATGAATAGACTTACTAACGAGCAACGCTTGCAAATCATTGAATTTTATTACCAAAATCAGTGTTCGGTTCGAAATGTGTTCAAATTTTGACAAATTTTGTTCAGCGATGAGGCTCATTTCTGGTTGAATGGCTACGTAAATAAGCAAAATTGCCGCATTTGGAGTGAAGAGCAACCAGAAGCCGTTCAAGAACTGCCCATGCATCCCGAAAAATGCACTGTTTGGTGTGGTTTGTACGCTGGTGGAATCATTGGACCGTATTTTTTCAAAGATGCTGTTGGACGCAACGTTACGGTGAATGAACACATTTCGAACCGAACACTGATTTTGGTAATAAAATTCAATGATTTGCAAGCGTTGCTCGTTAGTAAGTCTATTCATGATGAAATGTCAAAGCATACTGAGCATCTTTCTCTTTGACACCATGTCTGAAATCCCACGTGATCTGTCAAATACTAATGCATGAAAATCCTAACCTCAAAAAAATCACCCTTTATAAGATAATGCAGGTCCTCGGCCGAGTACCAGTGTTAGCATAAAACAAGTAAAAAGGCGTTAAGTTCGGCCGGGCCGGACTTTGGATACCCACCACCTCGGGTATATAGATAAAACAACTTTCATCAAAATCCGGTGAAAATTGCATACCTTATGTCCCATAATAGTTATATCGTAATATGTTCCGAGTTGGACCAAATACTAATAAGTACAAGTCATTGTTAAATTGTATATAACAAAGTATTGGTCTGTTTACTAGCAATATCTAAAAATAAACCGATTTGAACCGTATACGACACGGATGTTGAAAAGCCTAACAAAAGTCACTGCGTCAAATTTCAGTGAAATCGGATTATAAATGCGCCTTTTATGGGGTGAAGACTTTAAACGAGATATCGGTCTACATGGCAGCTATATTTAAATCTGCACCGATGTGGACCAAATTGAAGAAGGACGTCGAAGTGTCTAAAACCACAGACTGTCTCAAATTTCAGCGACATCGTACAATAAATGCGCCTTTTATGGCGCCAAAACCTAAAACCGAGAGATCGGTCTATATGGCACCTATACCTTAGCTTAGTATGATGTTGAAGGGCGTAATACAATTCACTGTCGCAAATTTCAGAAAATCTGATAATAAATGTGGCTCTTATGGGCCTAAGACCCTAAAACGGAGGATCGGTCTATATGGCAGCTATATCCAAATCTGAACCGATCTGAGTCTAATTGACGAAGGATGTCAAGGGGCCTAACATAACTCACTATCTGAAATTTCAGCAGAATCGGATAATAAATTTGGCTTTTATGGGCCTAAGACCCCAAATCGGCCAATCGGCTATATCAAGGTATAGTCCGAGGTAGCCTATCTTCGAACTTAACCTGCTATGGACAAAAAAAAAATCTGTGAATAGTTTCTCCTCAATATCTCTATTTTTAAAGACTGTAGCGTGATTTCAACAGACAGACGGACATACTGTATAGGTTCGGAAATGGATATTTCGATGTGTTGCAAACGGAATGACAAAATGAATATACCCCCATCCTTCGGTGGTGGGTATAATAATTGGTAGTTGATATAGTTCAGTCCAGAAACTTAGTGCCGTGCCGTCCATGACTCCTAAATTAAGGTATTATGAATCTTTCTCTTGCTGATTTTCCCCTCAATCATTGTTCATCCATTAGATGGGCTTCTTGGGGTGCTGGCCACATCGTCAGCTCCTTGTTCTTTAGGCTTCATTCAGTTTCCTGTCACTGCACTGCCTTATGTTTCAATATTAGGGTCTTTGCTTATATAAGGAAATTTGCCTATCCTTATCTTCTGAATCTTGTGATGGTTCCATCGTAGGGCCCCTGTTCCTAAGCCTGTTTTGAGTCTTATGTGACTATACTGCCTGATGTTTTAATATTAAGATCTTTGTTTATCCTAGTCTTCCCATTTTTGAGAAAGCTGGTGATGATTTCGTCGTCGTACCCCTGTTTGTTAGGCGCTATTGAGGTATTTGAGATTAGAAAACGAATTTGGTAACCTATTTTGGGGCCATGTGTTTGGGGGACGCCTCATCGTGTAAACTTCTCTTAAGCCAATGGCAATATGGAGTTTAAATAAATGGTATTTGAGAGAAGAGCACGATGCTGATATTTTTTCTGGGCCAAGTATCTGGCGGACCACCTCTCCCCCGAAATCACCACTAAATCACACATCATAATAATATCGGGCTGAAATTAAGTATTTTAAGAATGGAGTACACCTTACATCCAAACTTAAATTCGTAGACAACTAAAGATCATATGGGATTCAGATAAAGGCATTATATTGTTAAACTGTTAGTCAAGTTTTCATGGTATTTCACTAAAATATCTTTAATTGTCGAAAATAAATATTCCGAGGAAACTTTTGTTCCATATAAAGTGAAAGAAGGCGCAGCGGAGCGGGCCCGGGTCAGCTAGTAAATTATAAAGCCTATTCATACTTTCTGACCATATTCGTAATCTACTCCTGAATACCTTTCATTTGAGTCCCAAATAATCGCCAAATAATCCAATTTTAGGGGGTTTTGGGGCTGGGGCGGCCCCCCAGGTACTTGGACCCAACTTTTATTATGAAATTCGTTCTCTACTCTTGAGGACCTTTAATTTGAATCCCTTATTGTCCCGATCGGTCCACTTTTATTTTTGGGTAGTACTTTCGTGGTAAGGGGGTCCGCCCCCTCCCGATATAAAAAAATTATATAGCCTATGTTTTCTACCAGACCAACCTACACAATCTGTGAAAATTTCAAGGTAATCGGTTCAGCCGTTTCAAACCGACAAACAAACAAACACAAATTGAATTTTATACACAATATAAGAAGAAGATATGCTTTATAGTGTTGCGTTCTTGTGGACGGTTTTAAATCCAAGTACTGCCACACTGAGAACGACAACATCTGCTGCATTAAATTTAATGCTACTCTTAATGGCTCAGGCTATTGTAGCTGGGTAAATTGGTGAGATCACTCACCATCGTGAGATTAAAAGAGCTTTTTCTCCTACAGTAGAGTTCTTGGTACAATGTCAGATATGACTGACAGTGTGGCTTATGCATTCTACATACTACCATTCCTCATAGAGTTGATTTGAACAACAATATTTTTGGAAACAGAATTTGCGAATGATTGCAGACTATATGACTATGTAGATATACGTCATCCCCATACATAACCACTTTGACATATACATATTGCTTATTGCTCCATTCAAAATTAGCAGAAATGGAAGTTCATTCAAATTGTTTGCTTATATTAACCTGCCTGCCCTAATGTAACATATGACTCGTTGATTTGTCCAGAAAAGTGAGAGTACTTCTCATATGACAGGCAGACTGGCCAAACGAACAATTTCGTAAAAATTTTATTTTATTACCTTGATGTGTGAGTATGCATGTTAATTTTATTAAATTACAAAATAAGAAATAAACAAAACAAATTCTAACAAAAAGATTATTTATTATATTAATAAGACACCCACCTTAAATGTGCTCATTGTTGCTGACTGTCGATTCCTCAGCTGGTGGTGATTGTTGATGACGGTAGTGGTCATCAAGTTTCATGAACAATGGAGCGAATGGAAGAACAACAAATTCTTTTCATGTTTACTTCGTAAAAATGCAACAGCTTTTTTATGGCGAAATGATTGAATTCTGAGTCTTGATGAATAATATCCATTATTGTTATTTGAGAGTGTTAAATATTTGTATTCGTGTGGTATTTAGTACCAAAGGTAAAATATGAATAATTTTTATAACCTCCACCATAGAATGGGAGTATATTAATTTCTTCATTTCGCTTGTAAATCTCGAAATATTGATATTGACCGTCTTGACATTCTTAGTTGATTTAGCAATGTCCGTCCGTCTGTCTGCCTGTCGAAAGCACGTTTACATCTGTGCAAAATCCATGTTTTTATACCCTCCACCATAGGATGGGGGTATATTAATTTCGTCATTCTGTTTGTAACTCCTCGAAATATTCTTCTAAGACTCCATAAAGTATATATAGTTTTGATCGTCATGACTTTATAAGTCGAACTAGCCATGTCCGTCCGTCTGTCTGTCGAAAGCACGCTAACTTTCGTAGGAGTAAAGCTAGATGCTTGAAATTGCACGAATACTTCATATTAGTGTAGGTCGGTTGGGATTGTAAATGGGCCATATCGGTCTATGTTTTGATATAGCTGCTATATAAACCGATCTGGGATTTTGACTTCTTAAGCCGCTAGAGGGCACAATTCTTATCTGATTTGGAAATTTTGCATGAGGTGTTTTATTGTGACTTCCAACAACTGTGTTAAGAATAATTCAAATCGGTTCTGACATAGCTGCCATATAAACTGAACTGGGGTTTCGACTTCTTGAGCCAATAGAGGACGCAATTATTATCTGATTTGGCTGAAATTAAGCATGAACTGTTTTGTTATGACTTTCAACAACTGTGCTAAGAATAGTTCAAATCGATCAATAATCTGATATAGTTGCCATATAAACCGATATGATATCTTGACTTCTTGAGCCTCTAAAGGGCGCAAGTATTATCCGATTTGACTGAAATTTTGTACAATCCCTTCTCCCATGACCTTTAATATACGTGTCGAATATGGCATGAATTGGTTTATAGCCTTATACAGCTCCCCTTTAAACCGATCTGCCTATTTTGCTTTTTCAGCCCATAAAATGCGCAATTCTTTCTGATTTGGCTGAAATTTTACACTATGACATCTTCTATGGTCTCCACTATTCAATACTCTTTTATCCTTTGTTTTCCTAAAAAGAGATAATGTGGAAAGAGCTCGACAAATGCGATCCATGGTGGAGGGTTCGGACCGGCCGAACTTAGCACGCTTTTACTTGTTTCTACTGTTTTTGTTTGAAATCTCACTACAGTCTTTAAAAATAGAGATCTTGAGCTGAAATATTAATTTTGTCATTCCGTTTGCAACACATCGAAATATGTATTTCCGACCCTATAAAGTATATATATTCTTGATCAGCGTAAAAATCTTAGACGATGTAGACATGTCCTTCCGTCTGTCCGTCTGTCTGTTGACAGCCGCTACAGTCTTCAAAAATAGAGATATTGAACTGAAACTGTGCACAGATTCGTTTTTTGTCCTTAAGCAGGTTAAGTTCGAAGATGGGTTATATCGGACCATATTTTGATATAGCCCCCATATAGACCGATCCTCCGATTTAGGATCTTAGGCCCATAAAAGCCACATTTATTATACGATTTTGCCGAAATTTGGGTCAGTGAGTTAGGTTAATCCCCTTGACATAATTTTGCATTATAGTACAGATCGGTCCCGATTTGGATATAGCTGCCATATAGACCGATTTCTCGATTTAAGGTTTTGGGGCCATAAAAGGCGCATTAATTGTCCGATGTCGCCGAAATTTGGGACCGTGAGTTAAGTTAATCCCCTTGACATAATTTTGCATTATGGTACAGATCGGTCCCGATTTGGATAAAGCTGCCATATAGACCGATCTCTCGATTTTAAATCTTGTCCCCATAAAAAACTAAATTTATTATCCCATTTAGCTGAAATTTGACACAGTGGCTTATGTTAAGCTTTTCGATATCCGTGTCGTATATGGTTCAGATCGGTCTATATTTGGATATGGCTACTAAAAAGACCAATATTTTGTTTTACAAAATTGAACAATGACTTGTACCTATTAGACCTCTCAATATCCAAGTCGAATTTGGTCCAAACCGGACCATATTTCGAAAAAGCTGCTATGTGGGCATATGTTATGCATTTTTCACCGAATTATGACGAAAGGTAGTTCACATATATACCCGAGGTAGTGGTTATCCAAACGCTTTTTTACTTGTTAAAGACAAAATTTTAATGAAATTTTCCTTAAAGACCGAACTCCAACGTAATTTTTTTCAAAAGATAAAATTTTTGAGATTGTTTTAAACAAAAAATTAATAAAGTTTTCATATAAAAACAAATTGCAAATTTTGCCCATGAACATCCCACTAAGAAACAGGGGCAAACTTCTCACATACCAATGAGTGCAGTCCGATTCAAGTTTAAGTTCAATTATTATAAGGGGCTTCCTTTTTATAGTCATGTCTGAACGGCGTGCCGCAGTGCGAAACCTCTTTGGAGAGAAGTTCTACAGGGCATAGTACCTCACAAATGTTGCCAACATTAGAGGGATAAGACCACCGCTGAACATTTTTTCTGATGGTCTCGCCAGGATTCGAATCCAGGCGTTCAGCGTCGTAGGTGGACATGCTAACCTCTGCACTACGGTGGCCTCCGTCTTTAAATTAAGTTTGCTAATCTTTGGTTCGAATCTTTAAAATGAGGACAAATTTTTTTTTAGTGTAAGAGCCCTACGTTCATTTTGGCGATAAGGCTAATTTGCGGCTGAATGGCTTCGCCTATAAGCAAAATATGCGTTATTGGTCAGAAGGCAATCCACACGTACTCTATGAGTCATCATTGCATCCCGAAACAAGTAAAAGTGTACTAAGTTCGGCCGGACCAAATCTTGGGAACCCACCATCATGGATTCTGCTAAAATTTTATACAAAATAAGTTTAGTTGAAGATCATAATTCTATGGTTTTTTGGACCGTCCTTGGCACAGTTGTTGAAAGTCATAACAGAACACCGCATGCAAAATTTTAACTAAATCGGAAGAAAATTTCGGCTTTCAGGAGCTAAAGATGTCAAATCGGAAGATCGGTTTATATGGCAGCAATATCAGGTTATAGACTGATTTGGACCGTTGTTAAAAGTTGTAATAGTACTTGGCACAGTTGTTGGAAGTCTTAACAAAACACTATGTGCAAAATTGTAGCTAAAATTGCGGGTTGTAAGGGGTCAAGTAGTCAATTCGGAAGATATATCAGATTATAGACCGATTTTGAGAGTCACAACAAAACACTATGAGGAAAATTTTAGCCAAATCGGACGAAATTTGTGGCTTTCACGGGCTCAAGAAGTCAATTCGTGAGATCGGTTTATATGGGAGCTATATCAGGTTATAGACCGATTTGAACCGGTCTTGGCAATGTTGTTGGAGGTCATAATATAACACTGCATGCTCAAAGCCTAATAGGACGAAACTTGTGGCTTCCAGCGGCTCAAGAACTGAAATCGGGAGATCGGTTTATATGGGAGCTATATCAGTTTATAGACCGATTTAGATCATACATTGCACAGTTGTTGAAAGTCATAACGGAACACCACATACAACATTTCGGCCAAATCGGATGAAAAGTGCGGCTTCTAGGTGCTCAAGAAGTCAAAACGGGAGATCGGTTTATATGGGAGCTATATACAAATCTCAACCGATATTGGTCATTAAATACCAATCCATTCTGGCAATATTGTGCTTTTTTGCTGTGAAAATAACCCTAACCCTGACAGGCATTGCATATCGTTTTGTTCTAAGTTTCAGTCTTCCAGAGTAAAATTACTAATGATTTGCCAATAATCGACATTTAATATAAACATTTTAACATTTTAACTTTGTCATTTCCGTGATATTTGGCCTTCTTGTCAATTGTTGCAACAGTCGCAAATTGATTTTTTGTTCTGCTCCATAGATTTGTTCATTCGGGACACTACTGGAAGCCCAAGACCTGCTTTTTGGTCATTCCTCTTCAGCTTGCATTCCTGTCCTAGGAGATTTTCTTTTAATTCGCCTTTCAGGTTTTCATGGTTATAGCCAGGAATGTTTTCCAGCATTGCATTGATGGCAAAGGAATATGATGATGGGGTCGGTCGGAATTGTTGTGTTGTTGCTGCTGGTTCTAGATTTTGCTTGCCATGACTTTTTCTCCCTGCTTTTGCGTTTGTTTTTTTTTTGTCCACAATTCATGTTTGGTTGCTCCGTTCAGGAATGGACAGACGGACACAAGTAAACCAGAAGGCAATGATGTAGACTTTAAACCGGTTTAGTCCACATACAAAAAAATATGCACGCAAACCATAAAACAAAACAAAAACAACAAAACTCTTTATCCACAAACAATACAACCCCAACCAACATACACTCACCGTTGTGCCAACCAATGACCTGCATGGTTACAACAGTACTAACAAAATATAATCCATGAAATGTTTGCCGGTTGTGTTCGAGTGTGGATTTCAAACATGTATGTAGCCATCTTGTTTGATGCCCCCTGAGTTGTAAGCCGGCAACCGACGACCTATACATGTTGGACAGAATTTATAGCACTCTCTCAAATTACTTGGTTGGCATACGACACGCGACAAGTTGCGCAGGTTCGATTGTTGTGTGGCGTTTACATTTTCGGGGTGATTTTGTGATGTCAAGTTTGAGACAATGACTTACAAATACCACCATTTGCTCCAGAAAAAAAAAATAAAGTAGCAATCGAGTCTTTAAGCATACAATAACTGTAGGAACAAAACGAACGCAAATTTGCGTTCATATTTTGTAAAAATTATATTCCCATTTATAATCGCTTTAAATATTTATAAAATTGAAAGATTTTTTTGTTGAGGAAGGATTTTAGAACTAATGGAAAAATTTATTAAATACAATTAGGATCTGTCAGGCAGAATCTTATATACCCTCCACCACAGATCGCGTTTAAGAATTACATACTTTGGGTATGAGAGGTCAACCAATAAATCTCATGGTTGTTTTTTATACATTTGGACACAATTTTCCAATTGTTGGTGCCCAAGATGTCAAATCGAGATATAGATTTATATGAAAGAAATATTAGGTTAAGGATCGACTTAGGCCCTTCTTTGCATGGATGTTGGAAGTCACCGGAGGAGTCAGCCAAATCGGATAAGAATTGCACTCTCTAAAGGCTCCAGAAGTAAAGAGTTTCCAATAGGGACTTCACATCTTTGAATTTCATTTGTGAGCACTCTCTTAAGCCACGTTAACACTAAAGACCAAATCCAAAATTGTATTTGTATCACGGATGTTTTTGTGATCAGCATTTTTATTGTATTCAGCATACATATTGTGGTCGATTAACTTGGTGAAGCGATTTAATTAAATTGAATAACATATTTTATAATTTCAATAAGAAATTGTCAAATGTTGAAAAAAAAAAACAGCTGTAGACAATACCTATAATAATCGGTATTCAGTACAACGCAGCGTTGCATTTGAATTACGATGGAGATTTGCTGCAAATCTCCTCAAGTAAGTCGATTTTGATCAAACTGAAAATCTATGGAAACCTCGTTGCAAATCACGAGATTTCCGAAATTTCGTCGCAAATCCAAATTTGCTCCAAGTGTTAGACTAATCTGCGAACTTTCACTGTCAATTTATTTAGTAAACTCAACATCTTTATCACGGTGAAATTCGGAGTCGCTGACTGCTACTTAAAGAGCGTTAACTCCGTGTGGTGTTTTTCGAGGAATTCCGTTTTCTGACGTTAGGATGTTCACCAGGAATACAGGACATGTCAGGACCTCATGACCGTTTGTAATTGATTAGCCAGTTGGCCGAACCATGCATTACCGAGAAAATTCATTTTTCGACCGAATCATTTGTATACTACAATAAGAATCGACTTCTAGCTAATGTCTTTCCCACCAATATTGACGTTCCAAAATTTAAGACGAAAATCAATAAATACTACATACTCGCTCTTCCCCCCTCCAAATGCAAACTTTCCTAAACAGCAAAAAAAAATAGCAAGAAAAATTTCAATTCAAAACCAGTAAGGAAAGGCAAAAGTCGGGCGATGCCGTCTATATAATACCCTACACCACCTAGTGCATGTAGTACTTTTTATATGTAGAAATTATCTCGAAATCTAGTAAGACTTTAATTTGGATACCAATTGAAATATTGTAGCAATTTAGATCCTTGTAAGATTTTCCTACCATAGGACAAAAGATTTGGATTTCTACATCTTTAAAAGGCCATATGGGATAAAAGATTATATGGGTGTTATATCGAAACCTGTGCCAATTTTAATGACACATACTGGGACATCAAATAGAGCATCTCACGCCCTTGGTTGTAGAGATGTGACCAAAATTGTGGTTTTTACTGCCTTAAAAGTCCATATCGGAAGAAATATACACATTGGAGCTATATCTAAATTAGGATTGATTTTAATGAAATTTTGCGCACGTATTGGAATGTCAATTTAAACGGCTCATGTTAAATCGGGCGAAAATTGTGGCTTCTACAGCCTTAAATTGCCAAATCGGATGAAAGATTTATATGGGAGCTTTATCTAAATCTGAACCGATTTTTATGAAATATTCCAGATATATTAAATGCAGTAACAAAACAGTCCGTGCCAAATTTTGTGCAGATCGGTTGAAAATTGTAGCTACTACGGCCATTTAAGTGCAAATCGGGTGGTACATATATATGGGAGCTATATCTAAATCTTAACCGATTTTTATTAAATTTTGCACACATATGTAGACCTCAAATAAAACACCCAATGCCAAATTTTGTGAAGATCGGACGAAATTTGTGGCTTCTACGGCCTTAAAAAACCATATCGGATGAAAGATATAAATGGGATCTATATCTAAATCTGAACCGATTTTTTCAAAATCAATAGCGTTTGGCTTTGGGCCAAAAAAGTGACATGTACATAATTTCGTGACAATCGGACAACAAATACGACCTGCACTTTGATTACAAGAATACAAGGACTCACAGACGGACATGACTAAATCGAATCAGAAAGTGATTCTGAGTCGATCGGTATACTTATCAATGGCTCTTCTCCTTCTTAGCGTTGCAAACAAATGCACAAATCTATAATACCACAGTGGTGGTGCAGGGTGTAAATATGGTCCAATCGAAACCATATTTGGGACCAATGTTGGTAGGTTTAAAACTACTTACTGTTCCAAATTTCAGCGAAATCGTTTAAAAAATTATTTTGGGCTTCAGACCCTTGTTCGGCATATCGGTCTATATGACTGCTATATCTAGTTATAGTCCGATCTGAACCATATTTGGGTCAGTTGTCGGAAAGCCAAAACCGGATGAAAAATTAAGTTTTTATGGGCATTAGACCCTTTATCGGTACATCGGTCTATATAGCAGCTATATCCTATATATGGTCCGATTTCGCCTGTTCAAGATCTTAATCAGCGTGCATCAAAAAGACGTATATGTGCCAAATTTCAGCTTAATGTCTCAATTTTTGAAGGCTTTAGGGTGATAACAACAGACGAACGGACAGACACACGGACATTGTGTATATTTGTAGGTTCGGAAATTGATATTTCGATGTGTTGCAAAAGGAATGACTAAATGAATATACCCTCTATCCTTCTGTGGTGGGTTTAAATATTAAAAGTTGAAAACAATTTTCAAAAAATCATTCCAAGTTACCATATGAAGAGATAGATTGGTTATATTTACTTGTGCCCATACTAAACTGTATTGATCTTCTCGTGAAACATTTTGAAAGATTATTGCTTTTAGTTGCTGATCCCAAACTATAAATATCACCCTCGTAAGCGATGGGCATAGATTTTTAGTAATGACTGATTTGTGGCACAATCTTTGGGAATTGTTCGCAAAATAATAATTGGTCTTCATTCCCATAGAATTTATTTGTTATCTTTCGTCTCTAGTAATTGCGCAAAGTTTCTGACTTCATTCCGCTTATGATCTTTTAATAAACGTTCTTTAAATCGTTTAACAATGCTAAGGAAAAGATTTTGAAGATATTATTAAACAATTAAACATTAATTCTGTTTATGAGTCGCGTAAGTGAATTAAAGAAAATCTTTCGCTGAATCATCCTCAAAACGAATCATTAGTACATTGTTCTGAACTGAACTCAACTTTTCCAAAATGTAGTATTTGACAGCAGCAATTTTTTGTTTCGCACAAATTGAGTGATGTTCGTTCGCCCGCATGTTAAAATCAGCTGATTTTATAATGGAAAAACAGATGCTCGAGTGACTCGAGTCACTCATTTAAGTCACATAGTGTTAGCGCGACGGGCAGTAGGTATGATGACACTACTATGAATCAATACAAAGTTCAGTTTTTAAGTGCCCTTAAAATGTATATGTACATGAAGTATAAGCACCAATAACAGTATTATTTCACCTTTGGGCATTAAAAATGAAATTTATTTAAATATTTTAAAAATAGATTTTAAGTATTAGCGTATTGTTTAAATGTATTGTACTTTATTTTATTTCAATTCTATCATCATGGTGTAAATGAAGTTCATCTTTCATTTGTTAAAGCTGCTGCAGCAGCATGCCACATTGATACTCTATCTACTCGTAGTTTTAGTGGGTTGCCTTTTGCTATCATCTAAAGATTATTGTTTTGCGTTTTTCAAAAGTAAGCCTCACTCTTATATGTTGTTGCTGGTGGAGTACTCGTAGTTGTTTTTATTATTTTTTGTGTCATATTTCTAAACAACACCCATGGGACATTTGCCTCCACAGATATCGACTATATATACTTCTACTACAATGTTGTACACTTCAACAGACGCACACGCATAAACGGAGGACAAATTCGAACATAAAACTAGGGATAATGTTGAACACATAAACATTGCGTATTGGATTATACGACCGACACAGTACACAATGCCAACAGCTATACTGGTGAGCCACAATGGATTAAATGGACAATCAAAATAGCCTCTGGAAACGCAGAATCATTGAACAGATACCACATACAACTACTCCTATATACAATATCTAATGGGTGATTTATTAAGAGCTATAGGAAAGTTTAAAAAAAATGCATACAGAAATATGCATAAAATCTATATTTGAATCGATAGTACGGTCCATCTAATTAAATGTTTGAAGATTAATTCATGAAAATGTTGACCGTGACTGCGCTTTGATTGGTCCATCCACTCAGTCCAATATTGGCATGCCACTTAAACTTAACAAGTGGCAGTCTGCCATCAGGCTCATTAGATGTTTTCGTCCATTGTGATACCACAGCAACAGAAAAAGGAAGATGCCTTCTAGGTGTTCTATAGTCTCATCTTCTTCGATGTCCTCAGAGCTTCTGCAAAAGTCGTTGCTGGCAATCTTCAGTCTGTCAGCATGTTTTCCGATTAGACAGTGACCTGTCATGACGGACACAATGACTGAGACGTGTGTTCTAGCCAATGACAGCAAAGTGGTAGACCTCTTCAAGTCTAGATTAGGCCTTATAGTTTTGGAATGCTCACAGTCCATTCTTTGTGACCATCTATCATTCGTTGACCTTGGGCTCCGTTCCTGAAAATTTAGCTTACATGTCGCTACAGGCATACCCACAGATTCCAGTATCCCTGGAATGTGTAGAGTAGTTCCTAGTCTTGCAAGCTCATCCGCTTTAGAATTCCCTGGGATATCTATGTGGCTCGGTACCCAGAATTTATTTTGAACTGTTCAGCTACCTCGTTGAGAGATTTGTGACAGTCGAGGGCGGATTTTGTGCTCAGAAATACGTTCTCCGGGAATTTGATGGCTATCTGAGAAGATATTTATGCCAATCGTCGTAACGAAATTTTATCTTAGCCATTCTATCACTTCCTTAATTGCAAGGGTCTCCGCTTGATACACACTACAGTGGTCGGGAAACCTTTTCGATATGACCAATTCTCGATCTTTAGAGTCCACCCCTAAGCCACCCTGGTCTTTTAGTTTGGAACCATCCGTATAGAAGTCTACGTAACTTCTGTTACCAGGGATATCGTAGTTCCAATCGGATCTATCAGGAATAGTTGTACAGTAATTGTTATCAAAAAGCGGTTCAGGTAGGGTGTAATCCACACTGCCTGGAACATCAGATATTGTATCAAGAATAACAGAGTATCCGTAGCCTTTACCTCACGGCAGTGGTAGCCACAAAGTCCAGAGGCATAAAAATTAGCATTAAATTCATTGCATCAGATGGTGTCGTCCTCAGTGCGGCTGTGATGCACAAACAAGCCATCCTTTGTATCCCGTTAAGTATTGAACTGTAGGCAACTTGTATCTTCGGCTGAAAGAACTACTTCTGTCTTGCACGGATTTATACCTAGACCACTTTTGGTAGCGCACTTTGCTGTTGCACGTTGAGCTTCCTGAAGTATATGTCTTAGAGTGCTGGGAAACTTTTCTCTAATCGCAAATGCCACGTCATCAGCATACGCGACCACTTTTACAATAATATAATATATTGTTAATTGCTATATTCCAAAATAGAGGAGACAGTACACCTCTTTGAGGTGTTCCTCTTTTTGCTCTGCTGAAGAGTTTTCTGCAGTCCTTCCTTAGACCAAACATCTCTGGGGTTCACCATGGCGGTCGCGCCTTTCCCCTTGGGTTGGCACTAGGGCATGCTGACACAAACGAGTCATTCAGGGCCTTCGAGTCATTAGCAAAGGTTCTTGGACCCATCCTACTGTTGTTCGCCCTAGTATTTAGGTATGGGATGCCCTCCAGGTGACCGCAGCCTTTTGGCTGACTGCGTTGCAATTACCGAATCTAAACGTGTAGTCTTCTTGGGGTAGCCTGTGCAGCGAATCCCCGAGCCGAATTTAGGGAGTCTATCTCCTTATTGGTGAGAGTCTTAGGATCATTCGCACAAACTCTCTCAATAAACCTGAGAGCGATTCGTCTTCTGTTATTCCAACCTCATAAAGAGCGTGTTGCTTTGCCAGGGAATACCGATGGCCTAGGGAAATTATAGGCATGCGATGAAAGAATACGTTCGGCCTTGTCCTCAAAACTAGAACCAGGTTTCTTCGTCAAAAGTCCCTGCTGACCGGTCGTCTGTCGGCTAGTGAAGCCTGAAGAAGCCAGTCGAGGTTTCAGTAGCAGGCAACATGCTACGGCCTGATACCACCACCGCAGCTGTTGGGTCTTTGGATCCCTTCTAAGCCTACTTCCGGGCTTTAGATCTGCCGCTCCACTGGAAACAGTGGCAGATCATCAAACACCTAATGGATAACTCTATCGCATCTATCCTTGAGTGACTTAAATTTTTCTTCCAAAAATAATGACCTATTACGAGTAACAGGAAAATTCTTGCGGAGTGAAATAACAAAACGTCCGCTCCACTCAACGGTTTAAACAAGAATTTGGCGTATTCCTCATAACATTTCGGCCGGTATCTCACGAATAAATGCTTTAATGTTGTCTTTCAATAATTCAATTGAAGCGGGATTGTCTGTATAGACATGAGCTTTAGCAAAGCCCCATAAAAAATAGTCTAAAGGCGTTAAATCGCACGATCTAGGCCGCCAATTGACCGGCCCCGAACATGAAATAATATGTTTAACGACGCGTGCTGCGTGGCATGTGGCGCCGTCTTGTTGAAAACACATGTCGTGCAGTAAAATCTCTTTCATTTTGGGCAAAAAATCATCTCATTGTATTGGATCATTGGATTTCATCTTACGGTCGCGCTCACCATTCACAGTTACGCTACGATTCGCATCATCTTCGAAAAAGTACAGTCCAATGATGCCACAAGCCCATAAACCGCACCAACCTGTGACTTTTTCTGGATGCATTGGTAGCTCTTGCAATGCTTCTGGCTGATCTTAAGTCCGAAAGCGACAATTCTGCTCATTTACGTACACATTGAGCCAAAAATAAGCTTCGTCCCTGAACACTAGCAATTGCACTATGAACTTTTTTAACAGAGCATGCATTTTGACAATATAATTCGATAATTTGCGTGTGTTGTTCGTTTGTAAGACGATTCATGGTTAAATTATAGATCGAAAGGAAGATGTTTGACAGCGAAATAAAACACGGAACGTGCTGAGCTGTTTAAACAAGTGTTGCCAAAAAGGTAATATCTAAAAAATCACCCTTTACATTCACATGTTCATGGATGCGTTTAATAGGGCTGCGAATCTCTTGAATATCCACCATAGGATGGGGATATACTAATTTCGTCATTGCGTTTGCAACACCTCGACATATTCGTCTAACACCCCATAAAGTATATATATTCTTTATTTTCATGACATTTTAAGTCGATCTAGCCATGGCCGTCCGTCCGTCCGTCCGTCTGTCTGTTGAAAGCACTCTAACTTTTGAAGGCGTAAAGCTAGGCGCTTGAAATTTTGCACAAATACTTCCTATGAGTGAAGGAATTGTAAATGGGCTAAATCGGTCCATGTTTTGTTATAGCTGCCATATAAACCGATCATGGGTCTTGATCATATGCAGATAGAGAAAGAGATAAAAAGTGCAAATTGAGAATGTTGAGATATTCAGTTGCCGAAGTCAGCAGTACCAAAATGAGCTGTCACACATCAACTGTGTCAGCTAATGTAATGACTCTCCAACGAAACGGACGACTCTTCAGATAAACATTTTGTTTTGTGCATTAAATGAAAATTGCTCTCTTCAAGGAAATGTAGTTAAGCGTGAAATGAAATGTTTTATTCAACAAACCGGCTTAGAAGATGACAAAAAGCTTTCTACTTGCCTAGCCCCCCTCTCTTTTATGCGTGGATATGCGTAGATATAGATGTCGTTTTTATAAAAGTTGAAGTAGTACCCTTAACAAGTAAAAGCGTGCTAAGTTCGGCCGGGCCTCCCACCCTCGCATTTGTCGAGTTCTTTTCCCGGTGTCTCTTTTTACGCAGACAAAGGAAACGAAAGGATAAAAAAAGGATTGCTATGCTACTGGAGCTATATCCGATTCAGACCGTAATGGAATGAATGTTGGAGACCAAATTTCAGCCAAATCGAATAAGAATTGCGCTCTTTAGGGGCTCAAAAAGCAAAATCGGTAGATCGGGGACCGATTCAGATTTGACACGTATGTTGAAGGTCATGGGAGAAGCCGTTATGCAAAATTTCACCCAAATCAGATAATAATTGCGTCCTCTAGTGGCTCAAGAAGTCAAGACCCCCGATCGGTATATATCAGGTTATACACCGATTTTAACCATACTTTGCACAGTTGTTGGAAGTCATGACGAAACTCGCCAAATCGGATAGGAATTGCGTCCTCTAGAGGCTAATGAGGTCAAGACCCCAGATCGGTTTTGTAAGTTTTGTACTATCAGGTTATAGCCCGATTCCAACCATACTTAGTACAGTTATTGGAAAGCGTAACAAAACACCTCATTCAAAATTTCCGGCAAATTGGATAAAAATTGCGACCTGTAGTGGCTCAAGAAATCAAGATCCAAGATCGGTTTATATGGCAGCAATATCAAAACATGGACGGATATGGCCCATTTACAATCCCAACCGGCCTACACCTATTAGAAGTATTTGTGCAAAATTTCCAGCGGCTAGCTTTACTCCTTAGGAAGTTAGCGTGCTTTCGACAGACAGACGGATGGACATGGCTAGATCGACATAAAATGTCATGACAATCAAGATATACTTTATGGGGTCTGAGACCAATATTTCGAGGAGTTACAAACAGAATGACGAAATTAGTATACCCCCCACCCTATGATGGAGGGTATAAAAGATTATGGTGAAATTGTTCTGGGCTGAAATACATAGGACTTCCTCCATTATCTATCTCCACGTAGAATTACAAAAGTCCGCAAAAAAAAAAAAAACAAGTAAGAGCGTGCTAAGTTCGGCCGGGCCGAATCTTATATGCATTCCACCATGGATCACATCTGTCGAGTTCGAGCTTTTTAGGCAAACAAAGAATAATGAATATGGACGGAGGAGGAGGTGGAGCTATATCAAGTTATAGTCCGATTCGGGAGATCGGTTTATATGGGAGCTGTGTCAAGCTATAGATCGATTCAGACCATATTGTAAACGTATGTTCAAGGCCATGGGAGAAGCCGTTGTTCTAAACTTCGGCCAAATCGGCTGAGAATTGCGCTCTCTAGAGGCTCAAGAACTCAAGATCCCAGATCGGTTTATATGGCAGCTATATCAGGGTATAGAGCGATTTGGACCACACTTCGCATAAAGGTTGGAAGTGATACCAAAACTCCACGTGCTAAATTACTGCCAAATCGAATAGGAATTGCGCCTTCTAAAAGCTTAAGAAGTCAAGACCCAAAATCGGTTTATATAGCAGCTTTATCAGGTTACGGACCGATTTGAAACATACTTCGCACGATTGTTGGAAAAGATATCAAAACACTATGTGCAAAAGTTCAGTCAAATTGGATAAGAATTCCGCCTTCTATAAGCTCAAGACGTCACGACCCAAGATCGGTTATATTGCAGCTATATCAAGTTGTGGACCGATTTGAACCGTACTTAGCACAGTTATTGGAAGTGATATCAAAACACTATGTGTAAAATCGGATAAGAATTGCGCACTCTAGAGGCTCAAGAAGTCAAGACCCAAGATCGGTTTTATGGCAACTATATCAAAACATGGACCGATTTGGCCCATTTACAATCCCAACCGACCTACTCCAATAAGAAGTATTTGTGCAAAATTTAAAGCGGCTAGCTCTACTACTTCAACAGTTAGCGTGCTTTCGACAGACAGACGGACGGACGGACGGGCGGACAGACGGACGGACATGGCTAGATCGACTTAAAATGACATGACGATCAAGTATATAAAGAGTGATTTGTTAAGAGCTTGATAACTTTTAAAAAAAAAAAAAACGCATAAAATTTGCAAAATCTCATCGGTTCTTTATTTGAAACGTTAGATTGGTCCATGACATTTACTTTTTGAAGATAATTTCATTTAAATGTTGACCGCGGCTGCGTCTTAGGTGGTCCATTCGGAAAGTCCAATTTTGGGCAACTTTTTCGAGCATTTCGGCCGGAATAGCCCGAATTTCTTCGGAAATGTTGTCTTCCAAAGCTGGAATAGTTGCTGGCTTATTTCTGTAGACTTTAGACTTGACGTAGCCCCACAAAAAATAGTCTCAAGGCGTCAAATCGCATGATCTTGGTGGCCAACTTACCGGTCCATTTCTTGAGATGAATTGTTCTCCGAAGTTTTCCCTCAAAATGGCCATAGAATCGCGAGCTGTGTGGCATGTAGCGCCATATTGTTGAAACCACATGTCAACCAAGTTCAGTTCTTCCATTTTTGGCACCAAAAAGTTTGTTAGCATTGAACGATAGCGATCGCCATTCACCGTAACGTTGCGTCCAACAGCATCTTTGAAAAAATACGGTCCAATGATTCCACCAGCGTACAAACCACACCAAACAGTGCATTTTTCGGGATGCATGGGCAGTTCTTGAACGGCTTCTGGTTGCTCTTCACTCCAAATGCGGCAATTTTGCTTATTTACGTAGCCATTCAACCAGAAATGAGCCTCATCGCTGAACAAAATTTGTCGATAACAAAGCGGATTTTCTGCCAACTTTTCTAGGGCCCATTCACTGAAAATTCGACGTTGTGGCAGATCGTTCGGCTTCAGTTCTTGCACGAGCTGTATTTTATACGGTTTTACACCAAGATCTTTGCGTAAAATCTTCCATGTGGTCGAATAACACAAACCCAATTGCTGCGAACGGCGACGAATCGACATTTCAGGTCTTCAGCAACACTCTCAGAAACAGACGCAATATTCTCTTCTGTACGCACTGTACGCATTCGTGTGGTTGGTTTAATGTCCAATAAAGTAAACTGAGTGCGAAACTTGGTCACAATCGCATTAATTGTTTGCTCACTTGGTCGATTATGTAGACCATAAATCGGACGTAAAGCGCGAAACACATTTCGAACCGAACACTGATTTTGGTAATAAAATTCAATGATTTGCAAGCGTTGCTTGTTAGTAAGTCTATTCATGATGAAATGTCAAAGCATACTGAGCATCTTTCTCTTTGACACCATGTCTGAAATCCCACGTGATCTGTCAAATACTAATGCATGAAAATCCTAACCTCAAAAAAATCATCCTTTATATACTTTATGGGGTCTTAGACGCATATTTCGAGGTGTTACAAACAGAATGACGAAATTAGTATACACCCATCCTATGGTGGAGGGTATAAAAACGAATTACAAGCTGCACTATGATAACTGCCAGTATTTTGACCCAGTCTATACAACGGCTTTATTGAGCGCATCCGTATTGTCATATGTTGTAGTCCTTATCTTGCTCTGTTAAATGGTCCAAATAAAAATGTCTATCGGATTGACATCCGGTGAATTGGACTGCCACTGTGTGAACGAAATCAAATGCGGAACATCATTATTTAGCTTTTCTTGGTGTACACGTTCTTTATGTGACAGTGCAACGTCCATGGACTATGACCGAAATTTTTGCATGCCCACGGCTCCAAGCAGCTTTCAAAATGCTTTGCCGATAATTAGACGCATTTACTTTGAAGCTAGGCTTGAGAAAAACGATTTGAGAGCGGCAGTCGGCGGTCACTACTGCCCATACCATCACTTGAGATGGATCATTACTTCGGTTGGCCGATCCTAAGCTCCAATTCTCGTATATGCGTTCGGTTATTTTAGGCGTTCACGAATTGCTCGATTTGAAACACGACGTGCTATTCAACACGTTTATGCAAGCGCAGCAACTCCTTTGCTTTTTGATGTAGGACAACGAAACGGGACCCGATAAGCCCTGTGGGTGGGTCACAAAGTTGGACTGGGCTTAAAGTGTACACCGCAACTGTACAGTGTTCTGAAAAAGAGTGGTTCCACAGCTTTCTCACCTGCCACTGATTGCATACGGAAGCTCATCATTACAAGTTCTAACGAATCTTGCGAGGATGAACTCCTGGTGGAGTCAGAAGACGAGGCTTACACAACAGTGGTGGAAGTTATGTATTCTGACTATGATCCGGTTTCTACAGATTAATCTCCGCTATTGTAAGGCCGCTTCGGCGGCACTAAAGTTCCTCCTGATGGCTGGGGGATTTGACGTGGTTCTTATCCAGGAACCATGGGTGTGTGGAGGAATGGTACGCGGACTAAGAATTCCGGGATTTAAACTTCTCAAGGGTTCGGGGAATGAGAGGCACAGAGCCTGTATTCTTGCAAAGGGTAGTCTAAATGTTTTTCTGCTTCCGTCGCTAAGCACTGAAGATTTAGTAGTTGCCAGCCTTGAAATAAACCCATTACTGGCTGGCTTCCCTATATATGGCACACGATTCAGAGATGCCGCCTTCAAACCTTAAGTCACTGATTGAAGCCGCTTCTGTAGGGAAGAAAAGCCTTATTGTAGGAAGTGATGCTAATGCACATCACCAGATATGTGGAAGTTCGGATGTCAACGAAAGAGGTGAGCTGCTTATCGAATATAAGTTGCAATCTGGCGATTTGTAATAATGTGGATAAACCGACCTTTATTACTAGCAACAGGCAGGAGGTGCCAGATATTACCTTTGTATCGGAAGATATAAGTAGAAGAATATGCAACTAGAAAGTGTTGGATGACCACAGTTTCTCTGACCATCGTTATATTAGTTTCAGCCTTTTAGAAAATACTGCAGAACTAGTCCCTCGGCTAACCAGAAGAAGAAGCAGATTGGGATAAATTGTGTCACAAGTTCAGCACGTCTATCCCTTCAAGACCGGAAAAGGAAGTGGAAACTGCGGAGGATATGGACATAGTGGTGGGGTATATTCAGAAGTCAGAGAATGTATGGACAATGTCTAGTGAGGAAACACTAGAACTACTTGTTGATACATATTTCCCTGGAAATTTTCCAACGCAAAACTATGATATATCACCGGTTGAATTACAAGCTGTGTCTGATAAACTAGTTCCCTGGCTTAGGGAGATATACTCAGCTTGTATCAGAATGTCATATATATCTGTGGGATGGAGAGACACGAAGATTATATCCATTCCTAAAGAAAGAAAACCCTATCACACGAGAGCGAAAGATTTTCGTCCTATTAGTCTGCCATCCTTTATGCTGAAGACTCTTGAGATGTTGATAGAAACATATCTTAGAGCAAAGATCCCTGGAGATCTATTGTTGCGGCAGCAGCATGCATATAGAAAAGACAAATCCACTGAACCAGCCCCTCACGACCAAGTCGGCTACATAGAGGGTTCTCCCGCTGTCAAGGAAATAACAATGGTAGCATTTCTTAACATTGAAGGTGCTTTCAATAATGTAAAACCGACGTCAATCATAACGGAGTTGGAGTTTCTAGGCATCATTTATTAATAACGTACTTACTAAAAGATGCATTACGGCAGGCTTGGGATCTGTGGATCTTAAAAGATGGTTCAGCAGGGATACTGGAATCTGTGGGTATGCCTCTAGCGACATGTAAGCTAAGTTTTCAGGATCAGGCCCGAATGGCAACGAATGATAGATGGTCACAAAGAGCCGGCTGGGAGCATTCCAAAAATATGTGGCCTAATCTAGACTTGAAGAGGTCTACTGCTTTGCTGTCATTGGCTAGAACACACGTCTCAGTCATTGTGTCCGTCATGACAGGTCACTGTCTAATTGGAAAACATACTGAAGATTGCCAGCAACGACTTTTGCAGAAGCTGTGAGGACATCGAAAAAGAAGTGAGTAAAGAACACCTTCTGGGTATCCCGTACTAGCAGTCAGAAGGAGTTCCACATTCGCAAGTTTTGGGCTTTTTAAAACGATCTGGGTGGTTCAGCGTAGCAAATAGAAGACATCTTCCTTCTTCTGTACCTGTGGTATCACAATGGGCGAAAACTTCTAAGTGAGTCTGATAGCAGACTGCCTAACCTAGATATAGCTCCCATATGTATGTTCGTCAGATTTTGGGTAATTTGCAATAATGTTGTCATATGTCAACCGTAGTTTTTACAGTTTGAACATATTTGCTCGAAATTTTATGCGGATTGTTTTATAACCCATCTGAAAACATCCGCCGAGGTCCATTAAAATTGGTTCAGAATTGAATATAGCTCCCACATTGTACTTATAGGGTGTATTATACAGTCGGCACCACCCGAATTTTGCCTTTCTTTACTGGTTTATTTTGACTGAGCAAAGAGCAGTCAGTATATTGACTGGTGCGGAAACTCGGAAAGTGTCAATTTGAACTTTTGAACTATACGAGGAATGAATTTGGCTGTGGATTTGTGGTAAGACGGAGACTTAAAAGCCTTGTCTCCAGCTTTACTCCGGTGGATGGGAGACTACCCACAATCCGCATAAAAGCCAAATTTGTCAACATCATCCCTACTTGTGGCCATGCCCTGAAAGAAGACAAGGACGACCAGATCGAGGATATTTTCTACTAGTGTCTAGAAGGAGAATATGACCGCTGTCCCGTATATGATGTTGACATCGGTCTGGAAGATTTTAATGCGAAGATAGAGAAGGAATAATGAGCCTCCACGAGATAATGTTCGTTAATGAATTGAGGCTCATAGGTTTCACCGCGGCAAAAAAAAAAAACCACACAGCCGCATGGTTGTCGCCCGATTAAGAATTGCGGAACCAAATTGATCGGGTTGTGAAGGTGGGAAGGCATTAATCCAGCGTATTGTACGATCGATCCGTGGAGCGAAAATAGATTTGGATAATTACCTCGTTGCACAGTTGCAATCCAATGCCGTGATATCCGTACTTGGGAACCAACAAAAAGGCCGCATAAGCCGATGGGCTGCCCCCTAAACTATTCAAGGTTGGAGGGGACACGCTGATAAGGCATATGTATCAGCTCGTCTGAGCAATCTGGTTAGAAAAACGCATACACTATGATTGGAAACTCATCATAGTACGTCCCACAAAAAAGCAGCCAAGATGTGCCACCTCCACAGGAATTAGGTTAGGTTAGGAAAGGTTGAAAAGAGGGTGCAGATATAAGTCAGACCCAAGCCACTATGGACATACACATAAGCCTGTAATCAGCTTGTTTTACTCTCTAAAAACTAAAAAGTAACCTCGAAAAAGAAAATTTTATGTAAGGTATCACGGGCTACTTACAAAGTCATTTTTTTCTATGCCATGCCCCTAAGTTGGTTCATGTCTGGTATTGTGCCCCAACATAAGAACCGGTATCTGTTGTCCGCGAAAGCCGGGCAATGACATAGAAAATGCTCCAACGTCTTGCCATCTTACCCACATGTCCTACACATGCTATCACTTGCCGCACGGATTTTACATAAGTAAGCTCATAATCCTATATGTCCCGTTATAATACCAGTAGCTATACTGATCTCCTACTTACTTCCTTTCAATAATAGGATTTACGCCGCCCAACCGACCGTTTCGCTCTTCCACAGTGTTACATGCATTCATCGCCCACCCTCTTAACTCGGACTGAGTCGACCCGAAAGCCTTCGGGTTAACCGGGTTTATCGACGACATTTCTCTGTCCTTCCCCGCCAAATCGTCTGCCCCTTCATTACCACTTATTCCGTTGTGGCCCGGTACCCAAACGATGCTGATTGTGCCTTCCTTAGAGAAGGCGTTAATCTCCTTCTTACACTGCAAGCCTGTTCGTGACCTTACCGTCCTGGTTGGCATTGCCCTTATTGCCATTTTACCGTCGGCAAAGATTAGCGTTAGCGTTAGCACCATCTTACTTATTCTGAATCGCCCGGATATCCGCCTGCAGGACGTTTAATGGTCAGGCAGTCTAAAACAGACCTCAGTCCCTGGGTTCTCAATGTAAACCCCCAGGCCCACTCTGTCCTCTAGCTTTGATCCATCCGTGTAACATAATCTTCCAGATGGCAATACAAGGGTTCCGTCAATGCAAGACTGTGGCGATGGCAGCAGTACCTCACACTCGACTTCAAGGTTCATCTCAGGTATCCGATCGGAAACCTCTTCCCTTCTTTCCAGGTTTCCTATCGTCGGCTCGATTATACCGCGATGGTTTGAGCTGCGCCCATCCTCAATCTATTCTCCCATCGCCTTAAGTCTCATAGCCGCAGTGCCTGCCACACACTTAATCAGTATATCAATTGTTTAGATATCATAAATAGTCTCCAGTGCCCTAGTGGGCGTGGTCCACATCGCCACATTGTCCACATTGATGGGGAGTATCGGCGTCGTATGAACCACAAATTGTATGAGCTGTATAGCCACGTTTAACTATACTGACGTGACCAAAATACAACGGTTGCATTGGCTAGTTCATGTTGTCAAAATGAATGAGGAAGGTCCAAAGGAATTAGTCTTTTGAAGGCGATTACGAGAACCGGGACGACCGAAATCCCGATGGAAAGATGAAGTAGTGTAAGACATCTCGAAGCTTGATGTCAGAGATTTCAGAAGTAGCGCAGAAGATCGGGGCGCTTGGAACGCTACTCTAAATTTGTCTAATGCAACAAATGCTCTGTCATAGCCAATTAAAGTAGCATTGTACCGTGCACAAGAAAACTAGTCCAGCATTTTAAAATAGGCTTATAAACTTATTTTATATGCATCTTGCTTTTCTTTTACCAAAGTTTAAAGTTTAATCAAAAAAATGTATAATGATGTGAAATTGTTGAACCATTCCTAATAAAATATTTCCACCGCTTAGTGCACACCAATAACACAAGGAGGATTTGTTTGCCAGCTCTATGTGTTCGAACAAGTCAGCTTGCAAAAAAAAAAAAAAACAAGTATAAGCGTGCTTAGTTCGGCCGGGCCGAATCTTATATACCCTCCACCATAGTCGCATCTGTCGAGTTATTTGCGCAGTATCTGTTTTTAGGCAAATAAAGTATAATGAATAAGAACGGAGGAGCAGCTATATCAAGTTATATTCCGATTCAGGACTCAAGAAGCGAAATCTGGAGATCGGTTTATATGGAAGCTGTATCAAGCTATAGATCGATTCTGACCATATTGCACACGTATATTGAAGGCCATGGGAGGAGCTGTTGTACAAAATTTGTGCTAAATCGGATGAGAATTGCGCTCTATAGAGGCTCAAGAAGTCAAGACGCAAGATCGGTTTATATGGCAGCTATATCAGGTTATGGACCGATTAGGACCATACTTCCCACAGTAGTTGGAAGTGATATCAAGACACTATTTGCCCAAGTTCAGTCAAATCGGACGAGAATTGCGCCCTCTAGAGGCTTAAGAAGTTAAGACCCAAGATCGGTTTTTATGGCAGCTATATCAAAACGTGGACCTATTTGGACCATTTACAATCCCAACCGACCTACACTAATAAGAATTATTTGTGCAAAATGTCAAGCGGCTAGCTCTATTCCATCGAAAGTTAGCGTGCTTTCGACAGACAGACGGACGGACGGACATGGCTAGTTCGACTTAAAATGTCACGACGATCAAGAATATATATACTTTATAAGGTCTTAGACGCATATTTGGAGGTGTTAGAAACAGTATAACTAAATTAGTATACCCCCATCCTATGGTGGAGGGTATAAAAACACCAGTCATAGAAAATCATCACCTCCAAAATTTCGGACTAATTGGGTAATAATTGCGCCCTCCAGAGTCTCAAAAATCAAACTGGGAGATCGGTTTATATGGCAGTTATATCAGATTATATACCAATTCAGACCATACTTGGAACAGTTGTTGGAAGTCATACCAGAACGACATATGCAAAATATCAACCATATTGGATAATAATTGCGCCCCCTAGAGGCTGAAGAAGTCTAATCGGGAGAACAGTTTATATGGCGGCCAAATCAGGTTATGAAACGATTCAAACCATACTTGGCACAGTTGTTGGAAGTCAAAATAAAACACTTCATGCTAAATTTCAGCCAAATCGGATAAGATGCGCCCTCTAGAGGCTGAAGAAGTCTAATCGGGAGACCGGTTTATATGGCGGCCATATCAGGTTATAAAGTGATTTAGACCATATTAAGCACGTTTGTGGGGAATCATACCACAAGACTTCGTGCAAAAACTCAGCCAAATCGGATAACAATTGCGCCATCTAGAAGTCAACACCCAAGGTCGGTTTATATGGCAGCTATACCCGGTTATCAACCGATTTCAACCATACTTAGCACAGTTTTTGAAAACCATAACAAAACATTACGTGCAAAATTTCTCTAGAAGTCAAGACTCAAGATCGGTTTATATGACAGCTATATCAAAACATGGATTGATTTGGCCCATTAACATTCGCTTTAGTGTAGGGAATGTTAATGGGCCCAATCGATCGAGAAGTATTCGTGCAAAATTTCAAGCACCCAGTTTTACTCCTTCGAAAGTTAGCGTGCTTTCGACAGAAGAAAGACGGACGGGCGGGCGGACGGACAGATGGACGGGATGGCTAGATCGACTTGATCGGATGGCGATCAAGAATATATATGGGGTCTTAGACGCATATTTCGAGCTGATACAAACGTAAGGACGAAATTAGTATACCCCATCCTGTGTTGGAGGGTATAAAAAAATTGCTAAAAAGAAGAAAATGTTAGTGCTTGCATTTTGCTTGGCTAGTTGGCTTTTTATTTTGATCGTCAAACCAGTTTCGCGTTTTATATTCGCTTGTTTTTGTGTTTTTCTTTTGCTTTTGAGATCATTTTGGCTAAGTACACGTTTCCGTTGTATGTATGTGCGCCGCTCATAGTTTGGGAAGGAATTTCTGCTTGGTTTATTTATTTTATTACTTCAGTCAGTATTTACTAAAAGCGATTAGAAAGAAAATTAACAAAAGACTATGGGCTGGAGAATCGTATGGACACAGACAGCAGAGGCTTATGCCAATAAAGAATATTGTTTTATTGTTATGAATTTCAATGCGGTGCGCTTACTGCTCTTAATGTTGGTATTTACCATTCCTCTCACAAATGCTTCCCCCACAGAAGCTATCAACAGCATGAATGTGTGTTTTGTAGTTGACTTCAGCTACTGAGCATGGTGTCTTTTGGAAATTCCTTAGGTATTAAAATTCCTCAGCTTTTGGAGTCACGTCTCAGCAGACTTTTTTCTTAGCTTAACGTTATAAGAAAACAAAAGACTTAAGGCACAAAATTGATTTTCTTGAATTTCTTGTTTGTAATCATTTTATTAAGTTCTTCTTATAGTAATTGACATAAGAATAAGCAGATATGTTCAAAACATTATAAACTTTTCAATATTTAAATTGACTTGTGTGGAATGCAATTGTTCTTAACTTACTATTGGGGGTATTCACATAAAAGAAGTAGAAAATATGTGCTGTGTTGGGGCGAATCTATATACCATTCACCATGGATTGCATTTACCAAGTTCTTTGCCCGGTATCTCTTTATAGGCAAACAACGGATAACGGATAAAATCTGCCATGCTATTAAACCTATATCAGGTTATGGACCAATTCCGGCCATACTTGGTTTGGAGACCATAGTGGAAGTTATTGAGCAAAATTTCAGACAAATCGGATAAGAATCGGGATCAGTTTATATGGAGCAATATCAGGGAGGCCACTGTAGCGCAGAGGTTAGCATGACCGCCTATGACGCTGAACGCCTGGGTTCGAATCCGGGCGAGACCATCAGAAAAAAAATTTTAAACTGTGGTTTTTCCCTCCTAATGCTGGCAACATTTGTGAGATACTATGCCATGTAAAACTTTTTTCCAAAGAGGTGTCGCACTGCGGCACGCCCTTTCGGGCTGGGCTATATAAAGGAGGTCCCTTATCACTGAGCTTAAACTTGAATCGGACTGCACTCCTTGATGTGAGAAATTTGCCCCTGTTGCTTAGTGGAATGTTCATGAGCAAAATGTGCAATTTGTATATCAGGTTATAAACCGATTTAGACCATACTTGACATAGGTGTTGGAAGACAAAACAAAACACTTCATGCTAAATTTCAGCTAAACCGGATCATAATTGTGCACTCTACAGGCTCAAGAAATCAAGATCCCTGATCAGCTTCTGCCATATAAGCCAGGGACGTGAAATTAAAAACAAAATTTGAATTATCTTTTTTAAAACGAAATTTCAAGACAAATTTTTAAAAGACAAAATTTCAGGAAATTTTGTTTTGAAGACAAAGCAAAACTTCTCTAATATTTCTTCTAAAGACAAAATTATAGTTTTTAAAGAAAAAATGTCAATGAAAATTTCTCCAAGAAAACTTTAATAAAAAATTTATGAAAAGATGAAATTTAGCCTGGCCCACCTCAAAATTATTTTTTTAAGACAAAATTTCAATAATTTTTTTTCTAAATGTCAATGAAATAATTTTTAAATGCAAAAATTCAATGAAATTGAATCGAGACAAAACTTTGCCCAGGTTTGAACCTCAGCATTATTTTTCTAACAATAACTTTTAATTTTTTTAACCAAAAAATTAAAAAAAAACCAAACTTTAAATCGAGATATCGGTCTATATGGCAGCTTTATGCAAATCTTGATCGATCTAGACCAAATTGCAGAAATATGTAACTTAACGTAACTTAACTCTTTGTCCAAATTTTCGGCAACATCGGACAATAAATGCGCCTTTTATGAGCCTAAAACATTAAATCGAGAGATCGGTCTATATGGCAGCTATATGCAAATCTGAACCGATCTGGGCCAAATTGAAGAAGGATGTCGAAAGGCCTAACGCAACTCGCTGTTTTAAATTGCGGCGACATCGGACAATAAATGCGCCTTTTATGGGCCCAAGACCCTAAATCGGAGGATCGGTCTATATGGCAGCTATATGCAAAACTGAACCGATCTGGGCCAAATTGAATAAGAATATAGAAGGGCCCAACACAACTCACTGTCTCAAATTTCAGCAAAATCGGATAATAAATGTGGCTTTTATGGGCCTAAGACCCTAAATCGGAGGATCGGTCTATATGGCAGCTATATCCAAATCAGGGCCGATCAAAGCCAAATTGACGAAGGATATTGAAGGGCCTAACACAACTTACTGTTTTAAATTTCAGTAAAATCGGATAATAAATGTGGCTTTTATGAGCCTAAGACTCTAAATTGGAGGATCGGTCTATATGGCAGTTATAACCAAATCTGGACCGATCCGGGCGAAATTGACGAAGGATGTCGAAGGGCCTAAAACAACTCACTTTCCCAAATTTCAGCAAAATCGGATAATAAATGTGGCTTTTATTTGCCTAAGAACCTAAATGGCTGATCGGTCTATATGGGGCTATATCAAGATATAGTCCGATATAGCCCATCTTCGAACTTAAACTGCTTATGGACAAAAAAGGTATCTGTGCAAAGTTTCAGCACAATATCTCTATCTTTAAAGACTGTAGCGTGATTTCAAAAGACAGACGGACGGCTAGATCGTCTTAGATTTTTACGCTGATCAAGAATATATATACTTTATAGGGTCGGAAATGGATATTTCGATGTGTTGCAAACGGAATGACAAAATTAATACACCCCCATCCTTCGGTGGTGGGTATAAAAATTGTGAGAATTTTTACAAAATCACCAAAAACAAGATAAAGTTATTGTTTTCATGAAGTTTTCTTAAACAAATTTTATAAAACAAGTAAAAGCGTACAAAGTTTGGCCGGTCCAAATACTGAGAACCCATAACCATGGGTTCTGCTAAAAATTAATACAAAATAAATTAAGCTGTAGCGCATAATTTTATTCTACATATCAAACTTCTGTCAAACAAGCAAAAATTAAGCTTCTAGGAACTGAACAAGAATGATCGAAATACCGGTTTACATGGGAACAATATCAGGTTATTTATTTGATTTGAACTACACTTATTGGAAATCATAATTAAACACCACATGCAAAATTTCAGCCAAATCGGGTGAGAATTGCATCATGGGGTGAGAATTGCGCCCTCTAGTGACTCAAGAAGTCAAGATCCAAGATCGGTTTATATGTCAGCTATATCAGGTCATGAACAGATTTGAACTATGCTTAGCACTATTGTTGACATTGTCGTCTATATCTTCAGTGGACAATTCAACGTATCTTGCCAAAGCCTCCCAATAAGTGGTCTTCCAAATTTTTTCCCCTTTGTTTTCACCTAATTCCGGAATCTTATTAAATTCAGTGCTGGCCGTGCTATTCTTAACCTAATGTAGCAATGAACCGAAATATATTGCTCCATGGGGTTCCTCCAATGCTGAACGTCATTTATTAGATTTTTCGAATATATTGTCACATCTAAAACCAAATTCCTACTCCCAATAGGTTAGATTAGGTTAGGTTGAAAAGAGGGTGCTGATATTAATCCGCCTCATGCCACTATGGACATACACCTAAGCCAGTAATCGGTTTGTTGTGCGCTCTAAAAACTATAAAGTAACCTCTAACAAGTAAAAGCGTGCTAAGTTCGGCCGGGCCGAATCTTATATACCCTCCACCATGGATCGCATTTGTCGAGTTCTTTTCCCGGCATCTCTTCTTAGGCAAAAAAGGATATAAGAAAAGATTTTCTCTGCTTTTAGAGCGATATCAAGATATGGTCCGCTTCGGACCACAATTAAATTATATGTTGGAGACCTGTGTAAAGTTTCAGCCAATTCGAATAAGAATTGTGCTCATTGGGGACTCAAGAAATTAAATAGAGAGAACGATTTATATGGGAGCTGTATCGGGCAATAGACCGATTCACACCATAATAAACACGTTTGTTGATGGTCATGAAAGGATCCATCGTAAAAAATTTCAGGCATATCGGATAATAATTGCGACCTCTAGGGATCAAGAAGTCAAGATCCCAGATCGGTTTATATGGCAGCTATGTCAGGTTATGGACCGATTTGAACGTTACTTGACACAGTTGTTAAAAGTAAGAATAAAATACGTCATGCAAAATTTCAGCCAAATCGGATAGGAATTGGGCCCTCTAGAAGCTCAAGAAGTAAAATCCCCAGATCTGTTTATATGACAGCTATATCAGGTTACGGACCGATTTGAACCATACTTGGCACAGATGTTGGATGTCATAACAAAATACTACGTGCCAAAATTCATTCAAATCGGATAAGAATTGCGCACTCTAGAGGCTCAAGAATTCAAGACCCAAGATCGGTTTATATGGCAGCTATATCAAAACATTGACCGATATGAACCATACTTGCTAAAATTGTTGGATATCATAACAAAACACGTCGTGCAAAATTTCATTCCAATCGGATAAGAATTGCGCACTCTAGAGGCTCATAACTCATAACAAAATACTACGTGCCAAAATTCATTCAAATCGGATAAGAATTGCGCACTCTAGAGGCTCAAGAATTCAAGACCCAAGATCGGTTTATATGGCAGCTATATCAAAACATGGACCGATATGAACCATACTTGCTAAAATTGTTGGATATCATAACAAAACACGTCGTGCAAAATTTCATTCCAATCGGATAAGAATTGCGCCCTCTAGAGGCTCAAGAAGTCAAGACCCAAGATCGGTTTATATGGCAGCTATATCAGGTTATAAACCGATTTGAACCATACTTGGCACAGTTATTGGATATCATAACAAAACACGTGGTGCAAAATTTCATTCCAATCGGATAAGAATTGCGCTCTCTAGAGGCTCAAGAAGTCAAGACCCAAGATCGGTTTATATGGCAGCTATATCAGGTTATATACCGATTTGAACCATACTTGGCACAGTTGTTGGATATCATAACAAAACACGTCGTGCAAAATTTCATTCCAATCGGATAAGAATTGCGCACTCTAGAGGCTCAAGAAGTCAAGACCCAAGATCGGTTTATATGGCAGCTATATCAAAACATGGACCGATATGGCCCATTTACAATACCAACCGACCTACACTAATAAGAAGTATTTGTGAAAAATTTCAAGCGGCTAGCTCTACTCCTTCGGAAGTTAGCGTGCTTTCGACAGACAGACGGACGGACGGACGGACGGACAGACGGACGGACATGGCTAGATCGACATAAAATTTCACGACGATCAATCACTTGCCGCACCGATTTTACATAAGTGAGCTCGTAGTCCAATGTGTACCTTTTTTTCCCCCTTACTCCGTTGTAGCCCGGCAACCAAACGATGCTGATTTTGCCATCCTCAGAGAAGGCGTTAATCTCCTTCCTACACAGCAAGATTGTTCGTAACCTTACCGTCCTGGTTGTTATTTCCCTTATGGCAATTTTACTGTCCATAAAGATGTTCACACTCAACGTCCTCGCGTTAGCACCACACCACCTTACGCATTCCGTAATCGCCCGGATATCAGCCTGCAAGACCGTTTTATGGTCAGGCAGTCTAAAACAGATCTCATTCCCTGGGTTCTCAATTTAGATCTGTCCTCCAGTTTTGATCCATCCGTGTAACATGATCTTCCAGATGGCAGTACTAGGGTTCTTTCAATCCAAGACTGTGCTGATGGCAGCAGTGCCTCGCACTCGACTTCAATGTTCATCACGGGTATCCGATCGGAAACCTCTTCCCTTCCTTCCAGGTTTCCTCTCGTCGCCTCGATTATACCGCGATGGTATAAGCTGCTCCCATCCTCAATCCATTCTCCCATCGCCTTAAGTCGCATAGCCGCAGTGGCTGCCTCACATTTAATCTGTATGTCAATGGGTCGGATATCTACAAAAGAATAGTCTCCAGTGCCCTAGTGGGCGTGGTCCTCATCGCTCCTCCTATGCCAAGACAACATGTTCTCTGAACCTGTTGTATGGTCCTTTTGTTGCACTTTTTCTCCATAGCAGTCCACCGAACTATTGAGGCGTAAGTAAGTATTGGTTTAATCACGCTCCTGTAGAGCCGGTGGACTATCCTCGGATTCAGGTCGCATTTCGAACCTACCTACCTCCATAGTGCCCAACATCTGTGAGCCCTCTCAGTACGCTCCTGAATGTGACACTTCCAATTCAATTTCCTGTCCAAGATCACACCTAAGTATTTGACCTTGTCAGAGGAAACGTGGTGCGTTAAATTGGTCCACCTTCGTTTTCTCGTGAACAGGCATATAGTCTTCTCTGGGTTTACATTGAGACCTTTGTGGCCAGCCCAGTCATATGCCATATGCAAGACCCTTTCGGCCCTTCTGCATAGCTCGTTCGGATCCTTACCCCTTAGAAGTATTATAACATTCGAATCCCTCCTCAGTCAGCATCCGCAATAGGTCATTTATGGTGGTCACCCATAGGAGTGCCACTTTCTCCCTTATATTTATGTCATAGGACACAAAATGTATCCACCTGTTCCTTACCATATGGTTTATCCAGTCTCTAAGGACCGGGTCCACCCGGTACTGTGCTAAGTATTGGATCAGCGTGTCGGTCCGCACATTGTTAAAAGCTCCCTCGATGTCAATGCATATCGCCAGTGTGTACGTTTTGGCATCGAAATATGGTCCAGATCGGACTATATTTAGATACAGCAGCCATTTAGACCGATCTGCCGATAAAGGGTCTGAAGCCCATAAAAGCTTTATTTACTGTCCAATTTCGCTGAAATTTGAAACAGTGGGTTATTTTAAGCCTCCCGAGATCTGATCTATGTATAGATTAGAGCAGATTGTATTTAGATATAGCTGCCATATAGACCGATCTCCCGATAAAGGATCTGAAGCCAATAAAATCTTTATTTTTTAACAGATTTTGCTGAAATTTGAAAAAGTGAGTTGTTCTAGGACTCCTAACATAGGACCCAAATATGGTTCAGATCGGACTATATTTAGATATAGCAGTCATTTAGACCGATCTGCCGAAAAAGGGTCTGAAGCCCATAAAAACTTTATTTATTTCCCAATTTCGCTGAAATTTGCAACAGTGGGTTATTTTAAACCTACCGACATCTGACTTACATCTGACCATATAGACCGATCTGCCGGTTAGGTGTCTGAAGTCCATAGAAGCATTATTTTTTTTATCAGATTTTGCCGAAATTTAAAACAGTGAGTACTTTTAGGCCTAACAACATCTGACCCCAATATGGTGTGGATCGAACTATATTTAGATATAGCTGCCATATAGACCGATCTGCCGGTAAAGTGTCTGAAGTCCATAGAAGCATTATTTTTTTACAATTTCACTGAAATTTGAAATTTGAATAGTTTTAGGGCAAACGCCATCCGACCCAAATATGGTAAAAATAGGACTGTATTAAGATATAGCTTTCATATTGACCGATATGCCGGTTAAGGGTCTAAAGCTCATAAAAGTTTTATTTATTACCCGATTTTGTTGAAATTTGAACAAAATTCAACAGTGACTTGTATTATAAGACCACTCAATGTCCGTGCCGAATTATGGTGCATAAGGTATCAAATTTTCATAGGATTGTGACGAAAGGGGGTTTACATATATACACGAGGTGGTAGGTATCCAAAGTTCGGCCCGGCCGAACTTAATGCCTTTTTACTTGTTATACTTACTCCGTATCGTAGTCAAAAACATCCAATACTTCATACATCTCTATTACTGCGTACATAGTATAGGGTTGCCCAAAAAGTAATTGCGAATTTTTTAAAAGAAAGTAAATGCATTTTTAATAAAACTTAGAATGAATTTTGACCAAATATACTTTTTTTACACTTTTTTTCTAAAGCAAGCTAAAAGTAACAGCTGATAACTGACAGAAGAAAGAATGCAATTACAGAGTCACAAGCTGTGAAAAAATTTGTCAACGCCGACTATATGAAAAATCCGAAATTACTTTTTGGGCAACCCAATATATCTGTAGTTAATAAAATTCTATTTGAGGTTTGAGAAACGCACACTTGTATGCCTTAAAAAATAATAGCATACTGGCAAAAGTTTTTGAATTTTTAACTTCAATATTACATTTAATTGCTAAATCAATTCCTGTCATTAGTGTGCTGGGGTTCCTTTCATTGCTGCTGCATGAATAAATCATCTTCAATTGTTTAATAAAAAAGACATTCAACAGCAAGAAAACAAAAAGTGAAACGGCATCCCGAGTACACCAAATTATCCACACATTGAAATGAAGTGGCATGGAATACAAATTAACGACCGACAATAACAATAATAAAAAAAAATATAAACGACAATTTATATTCATTTCGAAAGTCTGTCTGTCTGTCGGTCTGTCTATCTGTTTCTCCGTCCATCCATGAATATGTCTTTCATTTGTTCGTTACTCCCATCTCTAGATACCACAAATAGGCACACATTTTACGACACGGATGAGATGACACCCTGGCTGCCACCAAACGCGATCTGTATCGTCATATTTTGTTTTCATGCGAATATAGTATAAAGAAATCAAGAGCGCAACAATTTAAATTATTAACCATAAACCAATTGAAACTAATCGAAAATACAAAGAAACTGAAAAAACAACAGGTCATCAATGGGATGATATCAATTTTATAACATGAAGAAATGAGTGCTATAATAGCCAATTGTGGACTTTGGAACGTGGAACTTGGAGGAAAATTCAAGACCATGTGTCCTCCCCATGCCATGGGGGCGCATACATATATCGATTTCAAATATTTGTATATCAGCATTTTTTAAGAATGACTATTGAATTAAGTATAACTGAATGAAATGAGTGAAGGTACTTAGTTGATAAACCCACACCAAAAGGGAGTGTTAGTGTACCACCCATGCTATGGTGGTACACTAATATCGTCATTCTGTTTGTAACTACTCGAAATATTCGTCTGAGATCCCATAAAGTATATATATTCTTGATCGTCGTGACATTTTATGTCGATCTAGCCATGTCCGTCCGTCCGTCCGTCTGTCTGTCGAAAGCACGCTCACTTTCGAAGAAGCTAGCCGCTTGAAATTTTGGACAAATACTTCTCATTAGTATAGGTCGGTTGCGATTGTAAATGGGCCATATCGGTCCATGTTTTGATATAGCTGCCATATAAACCGATCTCAGGTCTTGACTTCTTTAACCTCTAGGGGGAGCAATTCTTATCCGATTGGAATGAAATTTTGCACGACGTGTTTCTCTGTGATTTCCAACAACTGTGCTAAGATAGGTCCAAATCGGTCCATAACCTGATATAGCTGTCACATAAACCGATCTGGGGTCTTGATTTTGAGCTTCTAGACGGCGCAATTCCTATCCGATTGGAATGAAATTTTGCATGACGTATTTTATTATGATTTTCAACAACTGTGCCAAATAAGGCTGAAATCGGTTCTTTACCTGATTAGGCTGCCATATAAACCGATCTGGGATCTTCACTTCTTGATCCTCTATGGGTCGGAATTATTATCCGATTTGCCTGAAATATTGTACCACGGATCCTCTCATGACCCTCTCATGAATGTATAGTATAAACAAAATCCCATATTACCGAACCATAGGCCAGTGTACCAAAGGCCTACGCAAACCATTCATTTCTGCTTTCAAGACACACTAACAGCCATAGAGTATTTCAAGAAATTAACTTTTCGGTTATATTTACAAAATTGTATGAGACAATTGGGAAAATGAGTACAACAGATAACAAGACACCATGACAACGATATGAGGCAAAGCAAAACAATTAAAAGCGTGCTAAGTTAGGCCGGGCCGAATCTTGGGAACCCACCACCATGGATTCTGCTAAAATATGGGAGCTATAGCTGGTTATAGACCGATTTGGACCGTACTCGGCAAAGTTGTTGAGAGTCAAAATATTAGAACAACGCATGCAAAATTTCAGCCAAAAGGAGGAGTCAAATCGGTAGACCGGTTTATATAGGAGCTATATCAGGTCATAAACCGATTTAGACGGTACTTAGTACAGTTATTAAAAGTTATAACAGAACACTACATGATAAATTTCATGTGCCAAATCGCACAAAAATTGCGGCTTCCAGTGGCTCAAGAAGTAAAATCGGGAGATCGGTTTATATGGGAGATTTATGAGGTTATAAACCGATGAACCGTGCTTGGCACGGTTGATGGAAGTCATAACAGAAGAATATGTACAAAATTTCAGCCAAATCGGATAAAAATTGTGGCTTCCAGGGTTTCAAGAAATCAAATCGGGAGATCGGTTTACATGGGAGCTATATCAGATTCTTGGTCGATTAAGACGGTACTTTGCACAGTTCTTGGAAGTTTTAACAAAACAATACATGGAAAATTTCGGTCAAATCGAATGAAAATTGCGGATTGTAATTGCTCAAGAAGTCAATTTGGACGATCGGTTTAAATGGGAGCTATACCAGGATATAGACCGATTTGAACCATATTTGGCACAGTTATTGGAAGTCATAACAGAATACTATCTGCAAAATTAAAGCCAAGTCGGACAAAAATTGCTGCTTCCAGGGGCTCAAGAAGTCAAATCGGGAGATCGGTTCATATGGGAACTATATCAGGTTATAGACCGATTTTGACAGTATTTGGCGCAGTTTTGGAAGTTATAACAGAACACTATCTGCAAAATTAAAGCCAAATCGGAAAAAATTGCGGCTGCCAGGGGCTCAAGAAGTCAAATCGGGAGATCGGTTTATATAGGAGCTATATCAGGTTATAGACCGATTTGGACAATATTTGGCACAGCTGTTGGAAGTCATACCAGAATACTACATCCAAAATTTCAGCTTCCAGGGGCTCAAGAAGTCAAATCGGGAGATCGGTTTATATGGGAGCTATATCCAAATCTGAACTGATATGTCCCATCTGCAATCCTCAATGACCTACAACAATATTAAGTACCCGTGCAAACTTCGTTCGACGGCTATTGTGATTTCGACAAACGGACGGACGGTCATAGCTAGATCGACTCAGAACGACTGGATTGGGGGTATAGTTTGATGCACCCAATATCAGTAAGTCTTTGAGACTTCTGGACGGTCTTTCAGGCAGAGGTCTGTGCCATTGCAGTGTTCGCAAAAGAAATTCTGGTAAGGGATTTACCGCCCTCGAGACTCAGAATTTATGTGGACAGTATGGCAGCGCTCAAGGCCATATGGTCGAAGATGGTGAGGTCGAGATGCGTGTCGGTTTGTTTGAAGTTCCTGGATAGGTTCCGGGTCAAAGATGTGACGCTGACATAGGTTCCTAGGCATGCGGTTACTCCAGTGAATGAATGCGGTTATTCTGCGCCGGGCGGACCAGTCATCGGTGTTGCCTATATGCCATTTGTCGAGAGCCTGAACACAGTATAGGGGATGGCCTAGGCTGCGAAGGCGCTATGGCCGGTCATTGACCGGAGGAGGACGAGAGAGTTGCTGGCGTTCCATAAGAGGTCGATGAGTACCTTGACAGGAGTCATAGCTGGACACTGTGCCATAGGTCGCATAGCGGTGCGCATGAGAATACCGAACAATGACTTCTATTGTGCGGTATTCCCATGCTAGAGTTACCTCGATAAAGATGAAGATGATACTACTAAGCGCTTGCTGTGTTCATGTCCAGGTCTGCATGAACGTTGGCTCTCCTTTCTGGGGAGCAGTTTCTTCTATGATCTGAGTGAACTTGCGAACGTACCTCCGGTAGGACTCTTGAGATTTGTTAAAGGAACAGGATGGTTCCGACGGGGGATGCCATAAGCTCCGGCTTAGGCACATCCGTGCTTGCGTGGGAATGGGCGTTTCTTCACCCCCCGCTGAGGTTCTCTATTCCTCCTATCTTTCTCTTATTCGTGTATAACGTCTAGTCCGAGGTCTCACATTTTCTTTCTCTTCCCTTTCTTTCTATGGTACCACAATGGGCCAGACTGACCTCGGAGTGAACTCACCTTTGGTGGGCAAACCACTAAACCTAACCTAACTTAGACCATATTTGACACAGTTGTTGGAAGTCATATCAAAACGATATATGCAAAATTTCAGCCAAATCGTAAATGAATTGCGTCCTCTAGAAGCTCAAGAAGTGTAATCGGTAGATCGGTTTATATGGCACCTATATCAGGTTATAGACTGATTAAGACCGTACTTCGGCAAAGCCAAATCGGATAAGAATTGCCCCCTCTAGATACACAAGAGTCACGACCCAAGATATATATGGCAGCCATATCAAAACATGGACCGATATGGCCCATTTACAATTCCAGCGGACCTTCACTAATAAGAAGTATTAGTGTAAAATTTCAAGAACCTAGCTTTACTCCTTCGAAAGTTAGCAATCTTTCGACAGACAGAAGGACATGGCTAGATCGACTTAAAATATCTTGACGATCAAGAATGTGTGTTCTTTATGGGGTCTTCGACGAATATTTCGAGGTGTTACAAACGGAATAATGAAATTATTGGGTTGCCTAAAGAGTAATTGCGGATTTTTTAAAAGAAAGTAAATGCATTTTTAATAAAACTTAGAATAAACTTTAATCAAATATATAATTGCCATTTTGTTCGATAACCTTTTGCCATCTTCCTGGCAAATTTAAAGGGTGATTTTTTTGAGGTTAGGATTTTCATGCATTAGTATTTGACAGATCACGTGGGATTTCAGACATGGTGTCAAAGAGAAAGATGCTCAGTATGCTTTGACATTTCATCATGAATAGACTTACTAACGAGCAACGCTTGCAAATCATTGAATTTTATTACCAAAATCAGTGTTCGGTTCGAAATGTGTTCAAATTTTGACAAATTTTGTTCAGCGATGAGGCTCATTTCTGGTTGAATGGCTACGTATATAAGCAAAATTGCCGCATTTGGAGTGAAGAGCAACCAGAAGCCGTTCAAGAACTGCCCATGCATCCCGAAAAATGCACTGTTTGGTGTGGTTTGTACGCTGGTGGAATCATTGGACCGTATTTTTTCAAAGATGCTGTTGGACGCAACGTTACGGTGAATGAACACATTTCGAACCGAACACTGATTTTGGTAATAAAATTCAATGATTTGCAAGCGTTGCTCGTTAGTAAGTCTATTCATGATGAAATGTCAAAGCATACTGAGCATCTTTCTCTTTGACACCATGTCTGAAATCCCAAATCAAATACTAATGCATGAAAATCCTAACCTCAAAGAAATCACCCTTTAGTATTCCACGCTCATAGAACTTCTGGCCTTTATCTGCAAAAAACTGAACCAAGTGCGATTTCATAGCCTCATCATTGCCGAAAGTTTTACCATTTAAGGAGTTCTGCAAAGATCGAAATAAATGGTAGTCTGATGGTGCAAGGTCAGGGCTATATGGTGGATACATCAAAAGTTCCCAGCCAAGCTCACTCAGTTTTTGGCGAGTGACCAAAGATGTGTGCGGTCTAGCGTTGTCCTGGTGGAATATGACACCTTTACGATTGGCCAATTCTGGTCGCTTCTCCTTGATGGCTGTATTCAATTTGTCCAATTGTTGACAGTAAACATCTTAATTAATCGTTTGGTTCCTTGGAAGCAACTCCAAATATACCACACCCATCCAATCCCACCAAACAGACAACATAACCTTCTTTTGGTGGATATCAGCCAAATTTTGGTGGATATCAACAAAATTTCGCGCACTTTTTTTCTAAAGCAAGCTAAAAGTAACAGCTGATAACTGACAGAAGAAAGAATGCAATTACAGAGTCACAAGCCGTTGAAAAAATTTGTCAACGCCGACTATATTACTACTATATTACCGGCAATTACTTTTTGGGCAACCCAATAGTATTGCCCCATCCTATGGTAGAGGGTATAAAAACGTGTTAAGTCATCGGGAGATTGGTTTATACCGATTTGGACCGTACTTGGCACAGTTGTTGGAAGTCATAACAGAAAACTATATGCGAAATTTTAGCTAAATCGGACAAAAATTCCGGCTTGTTAGGGCTCAAGAAATCAAATCGGGAGATCGGTTTATATGGGAACTATATCTAAATCTAAACCGATATGGTCCATTTGCAATCCAGAATGACCTACACAATTAAGTATCTGTGCGAAATTTCAAGCGGCTAAATTTATGCGTTCGTCCGCTACCATGATTTCGACACGCGGACGGACGGCCGAATGGACGGACATAGCTAGATCGACTCAGAACGTCGAGACGATCAAGAATGTATATAATTTATGGGTTCTTTGACGAATATTTAGAAGCTTTACAAACAGAATGACTAGATTTATATACCCCCAAAAAAAATGTAACACTATAAGAGGATTTGTGGCTTCATTTGTTTTCCGTATAAGTGCAACATTAGTGAAAAAATTTTTTTTATAATCGAAATCACCATAAGTTCCAAAAAAGTCGTCTGTTTTAGGAAAAATAATCAATCATAGATCGATATTTAAAAGGAATGGTGGAGTCCGTTAGTAAATGTGAAATTTAATTCAAAGATACCATACTTATTTTAAAGTATTGATTCTTTGGCTCGTCCCATTGCCAAAATACTACAAATAAGGAAAAATCTTAAATTTTGAACCAACTCTTTTTACTGGGCAGCCATATTCTTCCGCTGTTGTTCTACAGTTAAGGTCAACGCAGCTACTATGTTCAAATCTAAACCAATTTCCCCCAATATGAATAGGATTAGCAACATCCCCGTAAAATACTGGAAATGTCGAACAGACACACTGAATTGGCTTGTTCATAGAAACCCTAAACCTACCAAAGATATATATACAGCAATCATGACAATATGGGACTCAAATGAAAGGTATTGTCGGACCAAGTGTTTGGGGGACCATCCCAACACCCAAAACATTCCTAAATCGGACATGTATACAGACCATGGCAATATGGTACTCAAATGAAATGTAATTGCGAGTAAAATACGAATCTGACATCCAAATTTTAGGACAAAGTTTCTAAAAATTGGATAGAAACCAAAACACCCCCCATACAGGACTTATTTACTGACCATGGTAAAATGGGGCTTAAATAAAAGGTATTTGAATGTAGAATACGAATCTGATATCTAGATGTGGGACCAAGTGTTTGGGGGCCGCCCATCCCCGACAATATACCCAAAGAAGACAAATTTACGACCATAGCTATATGGGACTCAAATGAAAGGTCTTTGGAAGTAAAGCACGAATGTGATATAATGTTCGGGAAAAGTGTCTATGGGGCTACCCCACCCCCATAACCCCGCCCAAATAGGAAGAATTTGCTGACTATTGCTATATGAGGCTCAAATAAGATATATTTTAGAGTAGAACACGAATCTGATATATATTTTCAAAGCCAAGTCACTGAGTGGGTGCCCTATCCCCTAAAACACCCCCAAACCGGTCATGTTTGCCGACTATGGAAAAATGGAGCTCAAATAAAGGGTATATGGGAGTAGAACATGAATCTGACATCAACATTCGGGACCAATTGTCTAGGGGATGTTCCACTACCATAACAACCCCCAAGTAGGACGTGTTTGCTCACCAAGACAATTTGGGTCTTCAAGACAGTGGAGCTCGATATTCATAGTTTTTAGGGCCCACACCCCAAACCGGACATATTTGCTGGCTTTTTCAATAAGGGGTTTAAGTGAATGGTATTTGAGATTTTTTACTGACCATTGACCATCGCAATATGGGGCTCATATAAAGGTATTTGGGAGTAGAATACGAATTTGATATCCAAGTGTAGGACTATGTATTTTAGGCATCACCCCTTCCCTAAAATACCCCGCAAAGGGTAAAAATTTTTCGACCATGCCAATATGTGCCTCATATCAAAGGTATTTGAGAATTTGAAAAAAACGAAAACGAAACGAATTTGATAACCAATTTTGGGGCCATGTGTTTGGGGGACGCCTCATCCTGTAAACTCCCCTCAAAACCAATGGCATTTTGGGGTTTAAATAAATGGTATTTGAGAGAAGAGCACAATGCTGATATTTTTTCACGGCCATGTTCCTGGGGGACCACCTTACCCCTGAAAACACCCCTAAATCAGACATCATGAGAATATCGGGCTGAAATAAGGTATTTTAAGAATGGAATACTCCTTGCATCCAAACTTAAATTCGTAGACCTATATCGTTAAACTTTTCGTCAAGCGAAATACTATTTTCGTAGCATGGTATTTCACTACAAGCTCTTTAATTGTCGAAAATAAATATTCCAAGGAAAAAATTTTGTCCCATATAAAGCAAAAGCAGGCGCAGCGGAGCGGGCCCTTTCCAGCTAGTTAAGTATAAGCATTGATAAACCAAAATAGACAAAGAACTTTGTAAGTATAAAATCGTTACATGAAAAATGCCAAAAATTAAAAGTTTCCATATTATCCAACAACTCATTTTTGTCACACCCGGTATCTGATTTCCTTATTTAGCGTAAAAGGTGTTTTCAAATAAATTATAATGGTTAATTTCTTTAGAAATACAAAAATACTAAACAGTTAAAAAAAAATGATAAGCTTAACATTGTTCCATGAAAAATTTCAAAATCCGACGCTACACTCATATGTGTTCAACCAACTGCATATTAGCCGGTGGCGTGATTAGAATTGACAAATCATTTATTCCGGCCACGATGACACATTTTTGATTGTTAAAACGATTAAAAAAATCATGTAATCGAGTTATAAACGGTTTCTCCAATTGGATTTTTATATAAAATAAATAATGAGATCGTGTACATTCAAACCATTCATTCTTACTTACACTGAAAGAAAATTGATAACAAACGTGCTTTGATAATACATGCATGGTATGGTAACAACACCAACACCGTTACGAATCCACCGCCATGGATTCTACTAAAAATACCCACAAATGAAGGCCATATGGGTAGGTTAGGTTAGGTAAGAGTGGCAGTCCTTTACAGACTCACTTAGACAATTTTACGTCCATTGTGATACCACAGTAGCGACAGATCAAGGCTTCTGGCGGGAATCGAACCCACTGCACTGGTAATCCAAGCACGCTACCTACTCGGCTACCGGGTCGCCCTATGGGTACCCTACGTAACAAATTTCAGCCAAATCAGGCTGAAATTTAAGCTTCTAGGGGTCGTAAAGAATAATCTAAAGACTGGTTTATATGGGAGCTATATCACGTTATTTTCTGATTTAGGCCATACATACCAGGCATATTGGAGGTCATAACAGAACACTATATGCAAATTTTTTGCTAAGTCGGATATCAGTTGTGGCTTCTAAAAGCTCCAAATCTCAAATCGGTAAATCGGTTTATATAGGAGCTATAGCAGGTTAAAGAAAGATTGAGACTGTACTTGGCATGGTTGTTGGAAGTCGCATCAGACCATTTCGTGAACAATTTCAGTTGTGGCTCCTAAGAGCTAAAAATGTCAAACCAGAATATCGGTTTATACGGGAAACTAGCTGAACAGGGCCCGCTCCACTGCGCCTTCTTTTACTTTATATGGATCAAAATGATCCTTTTCGATATTTATTTTCGACAATTAAAGAGCTTTTAGTGAAGTACCATGCTACGAAAATAGTATATGCATATCGCTTAATTAATTAAAGAATAACCATATAAGTGCCTTTATCTGAATCTCATATGATCTTTGTTAGACTACGAATTCGCTCGGATGGTTGAATGACATTTAAGTTTGGATGTTAGATGCACTCCATTCTTAAAATAATTTTTTTCCTCTCGATATTCTAATGGGGGTGAGGTGGTCTCCCAGACACTTGGCCCTGAAAAATATCAGCATCATGCTCTTCCCATATTCCCATTGGGTTTCGGGGAGTTTACACGATTAGGCGTCCCCCCCTCCAAATGACCCCACAATTGGTTATCAAATTCGTTTTCTAATCTCAAGTACCTTTCAATTGAGCCACATATTGGCATGGTCGAAAAATATTTACCCTTTGGGGGGTGTTTTGAGGAGGGGGGTGATGCCCTAAAACATAGTCCTGCATTTGAATTCCACTCCCAAATACCTTAATTTGAGCCCCATATTGCGATGGTCAGTAAAAAATTGCTGTTTGTGGGGTATTTTGGGAAATGGATAGACCCCCAGAAAATTGGTCCCTAAAGTGGGTATTAATTCTTGCTCTACCCCCCAATATCTTTCACTTAAGCCTCACATTAACATGGCCGGTAAATATGCCAGATTTAGGGGTGTTTTGGGGAGTGGTGGCCCCCAAACATTAAGCCCTGAAAATATATCAGCAACGTGCTCAATTCTCATATATTGGCCTCAAAATTGGATATCAAATTCGTTTTCTAATCTCAAACACCATTCATTTAAACCCCTTATTGCAAAAGTCAGCATGGGCCCTTAAAACTATGAATATCGAGCTTCACTGTCTTGAAGACCCAAATTGTCTTGGTGAGCAAATACGTCATATTGGGGGGTTGAGCAAATACGTATTATTTGGTTCGTCTCGAATGTTGACATAAGATTAGTGGTCTACTCCCAAATAGCTATCATTTGCACCCCATATTTCCATAGTCGACAAACATGACCGGTTTGGGGGTTGTTTTAGGGGATGGGGTGGCCGTGCAGTGACTTGGCCCTGAAAATATATATCAGATTCTTATTCTACTCTAAAATACCTCTTATTACAGCCCCATATTGGAATGGTCAGCAAATACGTCCTATATGGGTGGTGTTATGCGAATATTGATATCAAATTCGTGCTTTACTCCCAAAGACCTTTCATTTCAGTCCCATATTGCTATGGTCGTAAATTTGTCCTTTTTGTGGGGTGTTTTTGGGGAGGGACGGCCCAACCTTATATTTAAGCCCCATATTGTCATGGTAAGTAAATAAATCCTGTTTAGGGGATGTTTTGGGGAAGGGGTGGACCCACAAAAAGTTGCTCCCACATATGACAGCTATATCTAAATATGGTACGATCTCGACCATATTTGGGTTAGATGTCGGGAGTTTTAAAGCAGCCCACTGCTTCAAATTTCAGCAAAAGCTGAGAATAAATGCGTCTTTTATGGTTTTTAGGTCCTAAAACTAAAGAAGTGTCTCTATGGCAGCTATATCACAATATAGCCCAGTCTAGACCATATTCGGGACAGATGTTGGGAGTGTTAATATAACTCACTGTTCAAAATTTCAGCGAAACCGGGTTATGCGCCTGTTATAGGCTTAAAACTCTAAATCAGCATATCGGTATTTATTGTCCGATATACACCATATTCGAGTCGGATGTCGAGGTAACTAGTGTCGAAAAAAAATGCGTCAGTTGAGACCTGTTTACTTGGGAGCTATATACGGTAATAGACTAATTTGGGCCGTATTTGTCACAGTTGTTGGAAGTCGTGACAGAGAACCGCATGCAGCCAAATCAGATAAAAACTGCGGCTTGTAAGGAGTCAAGAAGTCAAATCGTGAGTTCGGTTTATATGGAGCTATATCACATTATGACCTATTCGGACCGTACTTTTCACAGTTGTTGGAAGTTTTAACAGAACACCGCATGCAATATTTCAAACAAATCGGACATAAATTGCTGCTTGTAAGGGCTCTAGAAGTTAAGTCGGGAGATCGATTTATATGAGAGCTATATCAGGTTAAAGACCGATTTCAACCGTACTTGGCGCAGTTGTTGGAAGTCGTTACAGAACATCACGTGCAAAATTTTAGTTGAATCGGACAAAAATTGCAGCTTCCAGGAGCTCAAGAAGTCAAGTCGGCTGATCGGTTTATATGTGAGCTATATCCAAATCTGAACCGATATGGCCCATTTGCCATCCCCAACTACATTAACATAAAGTATCTGTGCAAAATTTCAGCGGCTAGCTTTACGCGTTCGGCCGCTGATGTTATTTTGACACACGGACGGATGAACGGACGGACATGGATAGATCGATTCAGAACGACGAGACGATCAAAAATATATATACTTTATGGGGTCTTAGACGAATATTTCGTAGAGTTACAAACGGAATGACTAAATTAGTATAACCCTATCCTATGGTGATGAGTATAAAACAACAACCATGTCCTTCGGTTGTTGTTTTATACCCAGGTCGTCCGCAGATAAAAAGAAAGAAAGATCTTTGGTAGTACAACTAGTACAACTTTTTCACTTCAATTTGGAATGACGTAGAAAATAACTGTATATCTTTGTATAAACTGTATCGCTTATGTGGATACAAATTTCCGCAAGTATACCAGCCGGCGAACATATCTTTCTATAGCTCATTTCCAATGCCATAATAACTTGATGAAATTATTCGCCTTGTTCATCTGATTCAGTAGCCAATTGTTTACTAAAGTTAGGTGAGGTTTGATTGAAAAGAGGGGGCGGACATTGATCCCTCCACTGTTTTCCATACCACGCCCCTAAATTAGTTCATGTCTGATATTTTGTTCCCACTAAGTGTGGGTGTCTGTTAGCCGCGAAAGCCGGGCAATGACATAGGAAATGCTCCAACATCTTCATCATCTTCCACGCATGCCATAAACTTGCTATCATTTGCAGCACCGATTTTACATAAATCACATCGTAGTCCTATGTGTCCCGTTATGATACCAAAAGCTATACTGACCTCCTTACTTCGTTTCAGTAATAACCTCATCTTTCCACGATACGGATTTCCGATAAGATGTTCGTCCTACCGATCGCTCGGATCCCCGCCTGCAGGACCGTATTATGGTCAGGTTGTCTAAAACAGATCTCAGTCCCTGGGTTCTCAATATAAACCCCCAGGCCCACTCTGTCCTCTATCTTTGATCCATCTGTTTAGCATGATTTTCCAGATGGCAATACCAGGGATCCGTGTAAGGTTCGGGGTTGCAAGTCTGTGCCGCTGGCAGCAGTGCCTCGCACTCGACCTCAATTGTTGTCTCAAATATCCGATCGAAAACTTCCTCCCTTCCTTCCAAGTTTCCTATCGTCTCCTCTATTATACCGCAATGGTATATCCTCCATCCATTCTCCCATCGCCTTAAGTCTCACACACTTAATCTGTATATCCAACCCCACGCCTTAGACTAAATCTGAATGTCTATGGAACGGATATCTAGAATGGTCTCCATTGCTCTAGTAGGTGTGGTCCTCATCGCTCCGCCTATGCCAAGACAACATGTTCTCTGAACTTGTTGTATAATCCTAATATTGCACTTTTTTTCAATCGTAGTGTAAACTACTGAGGCGTAAATAAGTATTGGTCTCTAATTTCTCATTTCGAGCCTTCAGCTGTTATACTAGCCTTTGTGCTACGGTAGCTGTTTTTATCCATTGTCCTTTATATGCCTATAAAGAGATTCCGGGAAAAGATTTTGACAAATACGATCCATGGGGGAGAGTATAAAAACAACACGGCCGAACGCTTTTACATGTTTTTATATCATGTCGTACTCTTCTCTCAAATGCCTTTCATCCTATGTGCATGCTGGGCCGGTCGATCTACAAATCCTCCTGAGAAGTTTTTGAGGAGTCACACCACCCTTATTATAGCTGTCATGAAATGGGGCATGAATTTGGATGTCGATTTGTAGTTAGTCAGGGACTGGTTTAGTCGGGTACATGAGAGGCTAGCCACAATCCGGGTAGAGGCCAAATTCTTCAACATCACTCTAATTTGCGCTGATGCCTTGATGGAAGACAACGACGAACAGACCAAGGATATTTTCTAGGAGCGCCTAGAAGGAGATGTGTAAATCGTTCTAGGAGATTGTGTTTAGAAGGAAGATAGCTTTGGCTCCCGGTATCTCCTTATAGGCAAACAAAGGATAATGGATAAGAATTGCAATGCTATTAGAGCTATATTAGGTTAGTGACGGATTTGGACCTCACTTGGTTTGGATGCTGGATACCACAGTAGAAAAAAAAAAGAATTGCGCAAGAAGAATAGTCGGTAGATCGGATTATATGGGAGCTATATCAGGTTATGGATCGATTCAGACCATATTTGGCGCGTATGTTGAAGGTCATAGGAGAAGCCGTTGTACAAGATTTGGGCCAAATCGGTTAATGATTGCGGGAGATCAGTTTAAATGGGTAATGAAGTGATTTAGGCCCAAACACTTCATGCATAATTGAAGCCAAATTAGATAATAATTGCGCCCAGTAGTGGCTTAATATGCTGTTATATGGTTCTGAACCATGGGTACTTGTGAAAGCAGATGAGACAATGCCTGGAGTATTTGAAATAAAGATTCTTCGTAAAATATATGGGCCAGTTTGCGATAATTTACAATATAGGCGACGTATAAACCACGAGCTGTATGACGACGATAGCATAGTTACACGCATCAAAATACATCGACAGCGTTGGCTAGGTCATGTTGTCAGAATGGATTAAGAAGCTCCAGCAAAGAAGTCATTTGCGGTGGTACACGCAAACCGGGAAGACCAAAACCCCCATGGAAAGATCAAGTTGTGGAAGACACCTCGAAACTTGGTGTCGGACATTTGAGAATGAGCGCAAAAGATCGAGGCGCTTAGAACGTTGTTCTGCGTTCGGCTAGTGGAACAAATATTCTGTCATAGCTAATTAAAGTAAAAGTAAAATGGCTCAAGAAGTCAAAATCCAAGATCAGTTTATATGGCGGTTATATCAGGTTATAAACCCCTTTGGACCATACTTAGCACGGTTATTGGAAGCCAAATCAAAACACCTCATAAAATATTTCCGATAAGAATTGCGCCGTCAAGAATTCAAGATCCAAGATCGGTTTATATGGCAGCTATATCAAAACATGTACCGATATGGTCCATTTACAATTCCATTGCATTTGTGAAAATTTTCAAATATCGAAAGTTACCGTGCTTTTAACAGACGGACGGACATAGATGAATCGACTTAGAATGTCAGGACGATCAAGAGTTTATATACTTTGTTGGGTCACATCAACCGTTTGTGGTCCGATTTTCAAAATTTATTTTTTGTTCGATAGTGCTCAAAAATTTCAATCCACCTTGAAATTTTATACACAAACGCGATAATATCTCAGGTCTCACAATTTAAAACTTCAAACAGTTATTTCTATCCGTTCAGACCCATCTAAGTACGGCGACAAATGTACGTTATGACGCTGCACCTTGCCGGCGCAAACAACAGGTGGCAACGGCGTACTCCACTCGGCTCTCGGCTAACTAACTCAATTGCTTGAAAAAAACACTTCTTGCCCAGTGGCATACCATTTCCCACTTCAAAGAAAATGCAGAGCAACTTGTTCTTGGGTACCTGAAACCTCTCCCAAAAAACCCATGGCACGATCAAGAGTTTCGAAATGCTTCTAATGCCAAGAAATCGCCAGCAACCCTGCGATCATGACAAAGAAGTCCTGGTGCCAGAAAGTCCGAAATTTTTACCAAAAAATCAAACATAGAACCGATGGCATACAAATAGTGTGCTTGGGATATGAAAAGAACACCATGATGAAACCCATTCCTGATGATGGTATCAAATGTTTACCTCCTAACCAGAATGAGATCCAAGTAGCAGTGGACCGACTGATGAACAACAAGGCAGCAGGAGCCGATGGGTAGCCCGCTGAACTATCTAAGACCGGAAGTGACACACTGCCTGAAAAAGCCTTACTACATGCGAATCCTTATGGTATGTTCCAAAAAAACCCCTTAAATAAAGAAAAACTATTTTTTTTGAGTGTAGAAGGTTATGATTAACTCGAAGCTTCTCCAAATTAAAAGTTGGAGAAAATTTTTAACTCAATAGTGGCTAACCATACCGTGTGGAGGTGGTGCAGGCCAATGAAAACACACAAGGGACATTACGTTGTTTGAGGGGGTAAATGAAGAAAAAACGAATTTTAAGAAATAAATAACGGTAATCGATTCAAAACAATTCGAATGTATTTCATTGTATGTAGGTTTTCATTTCGTTTGCCTGATGATGTGTTGTGTCAGATACCGATGATTCTAATGCCTCATGCTGTTGTTGCCTGTGCCGTTTGACTGACTGTGCGTTGTTTATGTTCCGGCTAATATGCTAATGGCTAACAAAACAAATTGGTTATTCATTCGCCATGAACGAATGAATACTCCGAATTTCTGGCTGTTGCCGCTGTGGTTGATTGTTTTTGTTATTCCAAGTCATCATCCCATAAAATATTGATTGCCAAAGGAAAACATTGCGCGAGAACGTTTTTATTTTGGTCTCTTTCTGTTATTTGTGGTAGGGTGGACAAAAAATTATTTCAATTTGATTTTCGGTGATGGCTGGCTCTGGTCGTTTGTTTATTTGTTTGTACAGGCGCGTTTTTTTTTTTGACTCCGATGCTACATGAAGTCTCTTCGACCGATTTCCCACTGCCACTTGAACTGAACACTCGGCTGAGTGTATCCGTGGGTATTTTTTTTTTTTATTTGGGGGGAAACTGGTAGCTAGAGAAAACACCGCATAAAGAAGAGATGACTGAATAAATAAACAAATGGTCAACTATTTGCGAAGCCCAGTGCTAGTGGCTGGTGGATAAGTGCAGTGTCCCTTTAAGACACATCATAGCCATGTCAATTGGTTATCACAGTTCCAAGAGCCCAAGAGGTATACTATGGTCAAGTGTTAAATAAGCCACTACGGTAACTTACTTCTGTTGACTGTTTGGGTCAAATACATTCTGGTTTTGGCTCAAGGAATGTTTTTATGCTCCAAACTCATAGGCTTGACAATAATTCTTTTAATTGTACAACGGCCACATCTGACGGCAGACTCCAACTATATTTTGTGTAGATGTTATGATCAGCGATGACAAAACCAGAAAAAACATAACAACAACAAGTAAGGACGGGTTAAAGTCGGGCAAAGCCGACCTTTTTATAACCTACACCACATTGTATATGCAAGCTAAATCGTCGAAATTAAAATTAACTTAAATTTTAAATGTCGAATTGTCGCCAACATCCGTACGTCATATACGGAGTCAAGGAGGAAATCGTTAAGCAAAATTTTAAGATTATTGGACAATAAATTCGTTTGCAATAGCACTAAAAGTGAAAAACGGGTGGTATATCCAAATATGATCCGATTTAAATGAAATTAACCATTTTTTTGGAGAATCATAAGATAAACCTTCATACAAAACTTCGTGAGGATCGGTTAACAAATCAGTGAAATATTGCAGTATTGGCAAAAATCGGACGAAGTTATAAAGGGTGATTTTTTTGAGGTTAGGATTTTCATGCATTAGTATTTGACAGATCACGTGGGATTTCAGATATGGTGTCAAAGAGAAAGATGCTCAGTATGCTTTGACATTTCATCATGAATAGACTTACTAACGAGCAACGCTTGCAAATCATTGAATTTTATTACCAAAATCAGTGTTCGGTTCGAAATGTGTTCAAATTTTGACAAATTTTGTTCAGCGATGAGGCTCATTTCTGGTTGAATGGCTACGTAAATAAGCAAAATTGCCGCATTTGGAGTGAAGAGCAACCAGAAGCCGTTCAAGAACTGCCCATGCATCCCGAAAAATGCACTGTTTGGTGTGGTTTGTACGCTGGTGGAATCATTGGACCGTATTTTTTCAAAGATGCTGTTGGACGCAACGTTACGGTGAATGAACACATTTCGAACCGAACACTGATTTTGGTAATAAAATTCAATGATTTGCAAGCGTTGCTCGTTAGTAAGTCTATTCATGATGAAATGTCAAAGCATACTGAGCATCTTTCTCTTTGACACCATGTCTGAAATCCCACGTGATCTGTCAAATACTAATGCATGAAAATCCTAACCTCAAAAAAATCACCCTTTATATGGGCGCTACATCCAAGTCCTAAACGATTCCGGCATATATCGGTACATATTGTGATAGTTTGCCCCCGTTCCTTAATGGAACGGGCAAATTTGCGTTTTGTGATAGTCGTAGAAGGAAACGATGCAATTGAAAAATATGTTAAAAAATATGCCGTGTGAGAAAGGGTAGAGATATCCCTTTGAATTTTGGAACGGTTAGAGCTGAGGTGCCAGAGAGGTCGTGTGCAATATTGGCAGGCCCTAGTTTGTCTGGACACCTTTGGGCAGGCCCCTAAATATGGTCGCCTAGGTATCTCGAAAAAGTTTTGTTGTTTCAAAATCTTCGTTTGTGGTTTATCAATTTTTATACCCACCACCGAAAGATGGGGGTATATTAATTTTGTCATTCCGTTTGCAACACATCGAAATATCCATTTTCGACCCTATAAAGTATATATATTCTTGATCAACTTAAAAATCTAAGACGATCTAGACATGTCCGTCCGTCTGTAGAAATCACGTTACAGTCATTAAAAAAAGAGATATTGGGCTGAAACTTTGTACAGATTCTTTTTTTATTCATAAGCAGGTTAAGTTCGAAGATGGGCTATATCGGACGATATCTTGATATAGGCCCCATATAGACCGATCCGACGATTTAGGGTCTTAGACTCATAAAAGCCATATTTATTAACCGATTTTGCTGAAATTTGGGACAGTGAGTTGTGTTAGGCCCTCGACATCCATCTTTGGCCCTGAGCGGATCAGATTTGGATATAGCTGCCATGTATACCGATCTCTCGATTTAAAGTTTTGGGCCCATAATAGGCGCATTAATTGTCCGATGTCGTCGAAATTTGGGACAGTGAGTTAAGTTAAGCCTCTTGACATACTTCTGCATTATGGCACAGATCGGTCCAGATTTGGATATAGCTGCCATATAGACTGATATCTAGGTTTTATGTATTGGGGCCATAAAAAGCTCATTTATTGTCCGATGTCGCCGAAATTTGAAAGCGAGTTGTGTTAAGCCCTTCGTCATACTTCTTTAATTTCACTCAGATCGGTTCAGATTTGGATATAGCTGCCATTTAGACCGATCTCTCGATTTAATGTTTTGGGCCCATAAAAGGCGCATTTATTGTCCAATTTTGCCGAAATTTGGTACAGAGAGTTGAGATAAGCCCCTCCACATATTTCTGCAGGTTGGTATTGATCGATCAAGATTTCCATATAGCTGCCATATAGACCGATATCTCGATTTAATGTTTTGGCCCCAAAAAAGGCGCATTTATAATCCGATTTCACTGAAATTTGACACATTGACTTATGTTAGGCTTTTCGACATCCATGTTGTATATGGTTCAGATCGGTTTATTTTTATACCCTCCACCATAAAATGGGGGGTATACTAATTTCATCATTCTGTTTGTAACTACTCGAAATATTCGTCTGAGACTCCATAAAATATATATATTCTTGATCGTCGTGAAATTTTGTGTCGATCTAGCCATGTCCGTCCGTCTGTCCGTCCGTCCGTCCGTCTGTCTGTCGAAAGCACGCTACCTTCCGAAGAAGTAAAGCTAGCCGCTTGAAATTTTGCACAAATACTTCTTATCAGTGTAGGTCGGTTGGTATTGTAAATGGGCCATATCGGTCCATGTTTTGATATATCTGCCATATAAACCGATCTTGAGTCTTGACTTCGTGAGCCTCTAGCGTGCGCAATTTTTATCCGATCAGAATGAAAATTTGCACGACGTGTTTTGTTATGATATCAACAACTGTGCCAAGTATGGTTTAAATCGGTCCATAACCTGATATAGCTGCCATATAAACCGATCTTGGGTCTTGAATTCTTGAGCCTCTAGAGTGCGCAATTCTTATCCGATTAAAATGAAATTTTGCACGACGTGTTTTGTTTTTATATCCAACAACTGTGTCAAGTATGGTTGAAATCGGTCTATAACCTGATATAGCTGCCATATAAACCGATCTTGGGTCTTGACTTCTTGAGCCTCTAGAGTGCGCAATTCTTATCCGATTGAAATTAAATTTTGCACGACGTGTTTTGTTATTATATCCAACAACTGTGTCAAATAAGGTTCAAATCGGTTCATAACCTGATATAGCTGCCATACAAACCGATCTGGGATCTTGACTTCTTGACCCCTAGAAGTCGCAATTATTATCCGATATGCCTGAAATTTTGTACGACGGATCCTCTCATGACCATCAACAAACGTGTTTATTATGGTCTGAATCGGTCTATAGCCCGATACAGATCCCATATAAATCGTTCTCTCTATTTTATTTCGTGAGCCCCAATGGGCGCAATTTTTATACGAATTGGCTGAAATTTTACACAGGTCTCCAACATATAATTTAATTGTGGTCTGAACCGGACCATATCTTGATATCGTTTTAATAGCAGAGCAACTCTTTTCTTATATCCTTTTTTGCCTAAGAAGAGATGCCGGGAAAAGAACTCGACAAATGCGATCCATGGTGGAGGTTATATAAGATTCGGCCCGGCCGAACTTAGCACGCTTTTACTTTTTTATACCCTCCACCATAAGATGGGGGGTATACTAATTTCGTCATTCTGTTTGTAACTACTCGAAATATTCGTCTGAGACCCCATAAAGTATATATATTCTTGATCGTCGCGACATTTTATGTCGATCTAGCCATGTCCGTCCGTCCGTCTGTCCGTCCGTCCGTCCGTCCGTCCGTCCGTCTGTCTGTCGAAAGCACGCTAACTTCCGAAGGAGTAAAGCTAGCCGCTTGAAATTTTGCACAAATACTTCTTATTAGTGTAGGTCGGTTGGTATTGTAAATGGGCCATATCGGTCCATGTTTTGATATAGCTGCCATATAAACCGATCTAGGGTCATGACTTCTTGAGCCTCTAGAGTGCGCAATTCTTATCCGATTGGAATGAAATTTTGCACGACGTGTTTTGCTTTGATATCCAACAACTGTGCCAAGTATAGTTGAAATCGGTCCATAACCTGATATAGCTGCCATATAAACCGATCTTGGGTCTTGACTTCTTGAGCCTCTAGCGTACGCAATTCTTATCCGATCAGAATGAAATTTTGCACGACGTGTTTTGTTATGATATCCAATAACTGTGCCAAGTATGGTTCAAATCGGTCCATAACCTGATATAGCTGCCATTTAAACCGATCTTGGGTCTTGACTTCTTGAGCCTCTAGAGCGCGCAATTCTTATCCGATTGGGATGAAATTTTGCACGACGTGTTTTGCTATGATGTCCAACAACTTTCCCAAGTATGGTTCAAATCGGTTTATAACCTGATATACCTGCCATATAAACCGATCTTGGGTCTTGACTTCTTGAGCCTCTAGAGGGCGCAATTCTTATCCGATTGGAATGGAATTTCGCAAGACGTGTTTTCTTATGATACCCAACAACTGTGCCAAGTATGGTCTAAATCGGTTCATAACCTGATATACCTGCCATATAAACCGATCTTGGGTCTTGACTTCTTGAGCCTCTAGAGGGCACAATTCTTATCCGATTTGAATGAATTTTTGCACGAAGTATTTCGTCATGATATCCAACAACTGTGCCAAGTATGGTTGAAATCGGTTCATAACCTGATATAGCTGTCATATAAACAGATCTGGGGATTTGATTTCTTGAGCTTCTAGAGGGCGCAATTCTTATCCGATTTGGCTGAAATTTTGCATGACGTATTTTATTTTTACTTTCAACAACTGTGTCAAATAAGGTTCAAATCGGTTCATAACCTGATATAGCTGCCATATAAACCGATCTGGGATCTTGACTTCTTGACCCCTAGAGGTCGCAATTATTATCCGATATGCCTGAAATTTTGTACGACGGATCGTCTCATGACCATCAACAAACGTGTTTATTATGGTCTGAATCGGTCTATAGCCCGATACAAATCCCATATAAATCGTTCTCTCTATTTTACTTCGTGAGCCCCAATGGGCGCAATTCTTATACGAATTGGCTGAAATTTTACACAGGTCTCCAACATATAATTTAATTGTGGTCTGAACCGGACCATATCTTGATATCGTTTTAATAGCAGAGCAACTCTTTTCTTATATCCTTTTTAGCCTAAGAAGAGATGCCGGGAAAACAACTCGAGAAATGCGATCCATGGTGGAGGGTATATAAGATTTGGCCCGGCCGAATTTAGCACGCTTTTACTTGTTTTGCCTAAGAAGAGATGCCGGGAAAAGAACTCGACAAATGCGATCCATGGTGGAGGGTATATAAGATTCGGTCCGGCCGAACTTAGCACGCTTTTACTTGTTAGATATAGCTACTTAAAAGACCAATTTTTTGTTATACACAATTTAACAATGACTTGTACTTTTAGTATTTGGTCCAAATAGGATCATACTGATATGGGATATAAGGTATGCAATTTTCACTGGATTTTGATGAAAGGTGGTTTACAAATATACCCGAGGTGGTGGGTATCCAAAGTTCAGCCCGGCCGAACTTAATGCCTTTTTACTTGTTGATTTTCTATTTTAAAACAAACAGAGAACGCTACGGTCTGCAGCATGCCAATATTTGATTGTAAAAATGGTTTTAGTTAAGTTGAACTGGCCAATTAATAAGAAACATTTTTAAATATGGTTTTTTACACCATACTCTTTTGCTAGCCTTCTCCAATAATCATTGATGAAGTAAAACATCTTAACATTGCAGTTTTGTAATCAAATTTGTTGAATTCTTAGTTTTCGTTTCAGTTTTATGACTATTGCCTCATAATTTTTTTTTTATTCCAACAATGACTTGGGAGAACTTGACTCATTCACTCATTTTCGATATCATCGACTATTGGCATCGTGACGTTATTTCGTATTCTTTGTGCCTTTACGATTGGCATGCACAACAGCATGCGTTTCGCACTCCAACAGGGACAACGTTTGTTCCAGAGCGTTGAAAAAAAAATGCGTAAGATGTTTGTCTTTGACCTAGCAACACATTTATTTTAAGCGTATCAACTGCTTGCAATGTGGCCCAACGAAATGCAGCAGATAGATGATATTTGTATGGTTTACATCCGGCCACACTTTTTTTCGCAGTTAATCTTTTTGAAAGCAATAATGTGAGGATCGGTTGGCAAATGACCACATAATTGTAATAGTAGTCCAAATGGGGGTTACACCCACATCTGAACTTATTTCTTCAAATTTCAATAGGCTTGCATTCCCTATAAAAAGTGATCACATTCGTTCACAAAAGTGCATCAGCACACAGATATTATCAGACCAATCATAAATTTTCATCAACCAACAACAGTTTTTGTGAATGAACGTCCACACACGTTCACATTCTGACAACGTCTCGTGCACAGGTTATTAAAAGATTGCAAAAAGTTTTTGTGTGCTGCTGAATATCGAACCTGTGTTCTATCTATTCGATTGAATAATTACAAACACCTTACCACATTGCACCACAGTCGCCTATGTATAAATAATGTTTAAAGTTTCGTTTGAACTTGCGGTTGGTATCCATACACGTTTTGTAGCGATGATTTTCACAACGGTCGGTGCATGAAACAACAACGCGTGTTTACAAAATCATCCACCCTTGTTAACAATGTTTCCAACAACGTCTGTGTATGATAATGACAATATTGGTGCATGATTTTGCAACGTCGTTTTTCTATCTAAAAATTTGCAAGAATTAACTTAGTAGAAGGCTACATGGGTACTTTATGTACAAAGCTTCTGCCAAATCAGACAAAATTTTAAGTTCTTAGGGCAGCAGAAGTTTTATCAGGAGATCGGTTTATATGGGAGCTATATCATATTATACACCGATGTGAACCATACTTTCCACGCATCTTGGAAGTCGTAAAAAAACACTATGTGCAAGATAGCAGTCAAATTGGATAATGATTGTGGCATCCAAGGGCTCAAGATTTGAAACCGTGAGATCGGTTTATGTCGGAAATGTCTCTTCAACGGAAAAAAGTGGCGCCTGAAAATGTTTTCACTGTTTCTATTGAGCCCCCAAAGGGCTCAATTCTTATTCGAATTGGCTGACATTTTGCACAGGTCTCCAACATATAATTTAATTGTGGTCTAAACCGGATCATATCTTGATATCGCTCTAATAGCAGAGCAAAGATAAATGAAGATCGCCTGTGTCGTTAGCAGCCCTTTATAACCTTGTAACCTACATAGAGGGTTCTCTCGCTATCAATATACAATGGTAGCATTTCTTGAAATTGAAGGTAACGTCAATAATGAACAAGTAACAAGTAAAAGCGTGCTAATTTCGGCCGGGCCGAATCTTATAGATCCTTCATCATAGATCGCATTTGTCGAATTCTTTCCTAAGGGTAACGGAAAATAATTAATTTAATATTGGAGCTCAAGTTTAAGTCCGATTCGGACCATAATTGAATTGAATGTTGGATACCAAAGTAGAAGTCATTTTGTATAATTTCAGCCAATTCGAGTAACAATTACGCCCTTTAGGGGCTCAAGAAGTAAAATAGAGAGATCGGTTTATATGGGAGCTGTATTAAGCTACAGACCGATTCGAACCATATTTTACTAATATGTTGAAGGTCATAGGAAAAGCCGTTGTACGGAATTTCAGCCAAATCAGATAATAATTACGCCCTCTGAAGGCTCAAGAAATCAAGATCCCAGATCGATTTATATGGCAGCTATATCAGGTTATGAACCGATTTGAACCTTATTTAACACAGTTTTTAGAAGTCATAACAAAACTTCATGCAAAATTTCAGCAAAATGGGATAAGAATTGCGCCCTCTAGTAGCTTCAGAAGACAAGATTCAAGCCGGTTTATATGGCTACTACAATATATTATATTATGGAGCGCTTCAAAGCAAATCAGCACAGTTGTTGGAAATAATAACAAAATACGTCGTGCAAAATTTGAGCCAAATCGGATAGGAATTGCGTACATTAGGAGCCCAAAAAGTAAAATAGGGAGTTCGTTTAATAGGGGAGCTGTATTAGGTATAGACCGATTCAGACCATATTTGACAATTACGTTGAAAATTTCAGCCAAATCGGATAGGAATTGCGTACTCTATGGGCTCAAGAAGTCGAGACCCAAGAACGGTTTATATGACAGCTATATCAGGTTATGGACCGATTGTTGGAAATCATAACAAAACGTCTCATTCAAAATTGCAGCCAAATCGGATAATAATTGCGCCCTGTAGTGGTTCAACAAGGCAAGATCCAAGATCGGTTATATGGCAGCTATATCAAAACATGGACTGATATGGCCCATTTACAATCCCAACCGACCTACACCTATAAGAAGTATTTGTGCAAAATTTCAAGCGGCTAACCTTACTCCTTCGACAGTTAGCGTTCTTTCGACAGACAGACGGACGGATATGGCTAGATCGACATAAATTGTTATGACGATCAAAAATATACATACTTTATGGGGTCTGAGACCAATATTTCGACAAGCTTCAAATAGAATGACGAAATTAGTATACTCCCATCCTATGGTGGAGGTTATAAAAAGGTGCTAAGTTCGTAGGGGCCGAATATTAGTTACCCACCACCTCGAATATATGTATTAACCACATTTCGTCATAGTACGGTGAAAATGGTTCATAAATGAACCCATAGCAGCTTTATATATATAGTCTAATCTTCACCGTATTCAGGAAAGCTATGTAGGGGTTTAACACAACTCTTCATACTAAATTCATTGGTTAAAAATGCATATTGTATGGGCCTAAGAATATAAATCGGGAGATCGGTATATAAATATGGCAGCTATATCCAAATATAAACCGATCTGAACCATACATGGCGGCTATATTCAAATATAGACCGATCTGAACCATATAGGGCAAGAACGTCGAAAAGCTTAAAAGGCCTCCCTGCGCCAATTTTAGAGAAATCGAACAGAACATAAGCCTTTTATAGATGCAAAGCCTTAACTCGGAATATCGGTCTATATCGCATAAATTTACGATTTTCGAGAAGAGAGTCTCAGTGAGGAGTCAGGTGGCACTGGCTCTTAATTAAATACTGAGTGCCAATGTTACTCGAGATGGCAAGGCGAGTTATTGGCGCCTTCAAATAACCAATGCCCAACATCAGCGTCTGTTCCCTTGCCACAACGAGGGATACATGTTCAATCCCATAAAACCCATGCGGTTGGGGCGCTGGGCCAGTAATCCGCCCCCGGAAAACTATTAGAACTACTATGAAATTAAGGGATGGTAAAAACGGTCGAAAATGAAGAAAGTTGGGAACCACAACTTTAAGGCAGTCAGTAACTTTATCTACCTCGGCACCGCCGTAACGAAACGAATGGCACCAGTTTTGATATTAAGCGAAGATCAACACAGGCAAACAGATGCTACTTTGGACTAAGTAAGCAGTTTAGAAACAAGGCCACCCCTAGACAGACGAAGATTACACTATACAATACACTGATACTACCCGTACTGTTATATGGTTCTGAAGCATGGGTACTTGTGAAAGCAGCTCATCTGCTCTCAAGCAGTGCTTGGAGTATTTGAGAGTAAGATTCTTCGTAAAATATATGGACCAGTTTGCATTAACAAAGTATGAACCACGAGCTGTATGAGCTGCATGACGAGGATAGCATAGTTACACGCATTAAAATACAACGGCTGTGTTGGCTAGGTCATGTTGTCAGAATGGAGGAAGAAGCTCCAGCAAAGAAGTCTTTTGAAGGCAAACACGGTGGTACACGCAAACCGGGAAGACCAAAAGCCTGATAGAAAGATCAAGTTGTGGGAGACACCTCGAACTTGGTGTCAGAGATTTTAGAATGAGCGCGGAAGATCGAGCGCTTGGAACGCTATTCTAAGTTCGGCTAGTGGAAAAAATATTCAGTCATAGCCATGAACTTAAATTATCGGTTTTTGTGTTCAGAAATGTGTTGTCCAGGGATTTCATGGCTCTCTGGCTGTCTGAGAAGATATTTATGCCAATCGTCGTTATGACATTATGTCTAAGCCATTCTACCACTTCTTTAATTGCAAGGATCTTCGCTTCATACACAGTGAAATGTTAACCTAAGCCTACATCAATAAAAAGTATCTCTGCAAATTTCAGACGGATATCTTTATTCGTTCGACCACAATCGGTTTGGATGGATGGACATGGCTAGGTCAACTTAGAATGTCAAGACGATTAAGAATTTATGTTCTATATACATACTTTACAGGGTCCTAGATCAATATTTGGATATGTTACAAAGGATATGACTAGATTAGTAATCCAACCTATATCCCATGCTGAAGGATATAAAAAAAGTGTCAATAAACGAAACTACTTTGTGAAGAACCCAATAAATCAGCCATATCTTTGAACATTTGTATACCACACTTTATAATATAGACTGCTCAAATAGAGCCCTAAGTAATGCAATCACACCTTTTTGAAATAGAAAAACAGAATTGATTTAAGCCACTGTTTCTTCACATACCGCACTTGGATTTGTATGCATACTGATATTCCAATACCCGGTACTCATTCAGCAGCGGGCAGCAATCATCAAAGTAATCTGCGGTTTTATTACCACTGTCGAATGTATTGATTAGTTTTCGGAATTGTAAAAAATATATATGTATGCAATGCTTTTCTTCTTTCATTTTTTGTTGTTTTCTTTTATTGGCTTTTTGCCGTTTATTGCCAGCTCCTAATAATAAAATGTTTAAGTACTCTGCTGTGACTTGCGGTCTTTGTTGCAAAAAGGGTTGGGCCTTCGGCCATGGGAACTGCAAAGAGAGCTGTAATCACCACAGCATGGAGCGTATGAATGAATTGTGGCAAATGCAATAGCCATTATGCATCTCATAATTGATGGAGTGTTCGGAGTCATAGAGTCAGAGTCAGATTTGCCTGTTAGTTTATGTTTCTTTTATCAATTGTTTAAAAAAATACCAACCGCACACATTTCACCTTTGCAAGGGCCTTGAATGGAATTACGAGAAAGATTCGATTCAAGTTGTACGTTATAATGAATGCCACTGTTTTGTGCAAAACTTTGTGATGTTTACAAAATAAACAAAAACCAAATTTGATTCCAGCTATGCTCGACCTGCCTTTTATAAAAATTATCTAAGATGGCTGATATTGCGAAGGCAGCAGTTCCTTTAGTAATAGTGCCTCTAAAAGATTTTAAGTAACACAATTGAAATTTAGACTTTTATGTAATAATTGCCAAATCGCAAGAAAATAGTTTAAATACAATACTAAGCACTATGAATGTCCCCGGTTTTTTTTCCAAGGGTTTAAGTTTAAGAATTCTTCCCTTTTGCTTCTTTTAAATTTAAATATTTGCAGTTTATTTTTATATCCAGATGGGATGAATCAATATTCGCAATTCGGATCGATTGTACATCTAAAACGCTGGATGACATCGATATCAATTTGTTTTCTCAGTCACGGGGGCTTCCCAAGAAAGGGACTCCATGCGGCCTTGTGAAAATCACAATAATCTTATATTTAAAAATCAATTTGTGTTTGTTTGTATGTTTGTTTGTTTGTATGTTTGTGTGTTCCTTATAGACTCAGAAACGGCTGAACCGATTTTTTTTTGAAATTTTCACAGATGCTGCATAATGACCCCATGGTGGAAATTGGGTACTACATTTTTTGATATCTGAGGGCGTCGGACCCTCCCCCTTATCCTAATTTTCAGAAACGCCAGATCTCGGAGATGGGTGGTGCGATTTAAGCGAAATTTTGTGTGCTCTCATATAGTACCCTAAAAATAAAAATTTGGTATCCAAATTTCGGTTGGGGTACCTAGGGGGGGCTGCCCCACCCTAAAACCTATCAAACATATATTTGGACCAATCACGACAATATGGGACTCAAATGAAAGGTATTTAGGATAATAAAACGTATCTGATATCACATTGTCGGACCAAGTGCTAGGGGACCACCCCAACCCCCAAAACACCCCTAAATCGAACATATTTACCAACCATGGCAATATGGGGCTTAAATAAAAGGTATTTGAATGTAGAATACGAATCTGATATCCAAATATGAGGCCAAGTGTTTGGGGAGCCGCCTCTTACCAAACACATCCCCCAAAGGGGACAAATTTACGACCATAGCAATATGGGGCTCAAATGAAAGGTCTTTGGGAGTAAAGCACGAATTTAATATCAATATTCGGGAAAAGTGACTATAGGGCCACACCACCCCCACAACACCACCCAAATAGTAATTATTTTCTGACTATTGCAATATGAGGCTCAAATAATAGGGTTTTTTAAGTGGAACATGAATCCGATATATATTTTCAAGGCCAACTCACTGAGTGGCCGCCCATCCCCAAAAAACTGGTTATGCAATCTTACATATTTTTATAGGATAGGGGTATACTAATTTCGCCATTCTGTTTGTAACTCCTCGTTCTAGGTCGTCATGACATTTTAAGTCGAACTAGCCATGTCCGTCCGTCTGTCTGTCGAAAGCACGCTAACTTTCGAAGGAGTTAAGCTAGCCGCTTGACATTTTATACATATACTTCTTATTGGTGTAGGTCGGTTCGGGTTGTAAATGGGCTATATCGGTTCACGTTTTGATATAGCTGCCATATAAACCGATCTTATCCCATTTGCACACTTTGCGTAAGGTGTTTCATTATGACTTTCAACAACTGTGCTGAGTATGGTTGAAATCGGTTCATAACCTGATGTAGCTGTCATATAAACCTATCTGTGGTCTTGACTTCTTGAGCCACTACAGAGCGCAATTCCTATCCGATTTGGCTGCAATTTTGCACGATGTGTTTTGTTATGACTTTCAAATCGGTCCATAACCTGATATAGCTGCCATATAAACCGATCTGGGAATTTGACTTCTTGAGCCGCTAGAGGACGCAATTATTATCCGATTTGACTGAAATTTTGTACAACTTCTTCTCTCATAACCTTTAACATACGTATCGAATGTGGCATGAATGGGTTTATAGCCTTATACAGCTCCCCCTAGTATTGCCTATTATACTTCTTCAGCCCTAAAGTGTGCAATTCTTACTAGATTTGGCTCAAATTTTATAAAATTACTTCTACTATGGTCTCCAATATTCAGTTTAATTATGGTCCGAAATGAACCATAAGTTGATATTGTTCCGATACCATAGCAATTCCTTTCTGTTATCCTTTGTTTGCCTAAAAAGATATACCGTGGTAAGAGCTCCACAAATGCGATCCATGGTGGAGGGTATAGAAGATTCGGCCCGGCCGAACTTAGCACACTTTTACTTGTTTAAAACTTGTCAAAATCAATTAGCCACCATCCTTTATTGGACGCTCCCTTGTGGGGCTTGTTCTGATTTTTGGACCAAACATATTCTACCTAACACAAAATTTCCCGTTTTTAATATCACACATCCCTAATTTGTACATCTTTGTTTGTAAGCGGACTATTTTCAACTTTTTTCATAAATTTTTCTAAATTTTTTGCAGAATTTTAACCTGAAATGGATTTTTGTGCGTTCTAAGTCAAAAAAAAAAATCTGTGTCCCATGGCATAAATATAAGGGAGAAAGTGGCACAAGGCACGCCAAAGGGGGGTATTTTATTACCACTCCTATGGGTGACGACCATAAATGACCTATTACGGATGCTGACTGAGGAGGAATTTGAACCCATCTGCTACGCAGACGATGTTATAATACTTCTAAGGGGTACGGATCCGAACGAGCTATGCAGAAGTGCTGAAAGAGTTTTGCATATGTCATATGACTGGGCTAGACCCAGAGGTCTCAATGGTTAACCAGAGAAGACTGAAATATGCCTGTTCACGAGGAAGACGAAGGTGGGCCAATTTAACGCACCACGTTTTCTCAATTAGACGATTTCAATGTCTGACAAGGTCAAATACTTAGATGTGATCTTGAACAGGAACTCAGTTTCCTGTGTCAAGTGGAAGTGTCCTGTGGAAGTGTCACATTCGGGAGCGTACTGAGAAGGCTCACAGACGTTGGGCTCTATGTTGACGGGCCGTAGGCTCGAAATGGGGCCTGAATCCTAATATAGTCCACTGGCTCTACAGAAGCGCGATTTGACCAATACTTACTTACGCCTCAGTAGAAGTTTGGTGAACTCCTATGGAGAAAAAGTGGAACATAAGGACCATACAACAGGTTCAGAGAAAATGTTGTCTTGGCATAAGCGGAGCGATGAGGACCACGTCCACTAGGGCACTGGAGACTATTCTAGATATCCGACCCATTGACATACAGATTAAGTGTGAGGCAACCACTGCGGTTATAAAACTTAAGGCGATGGAAGAATGGATTGAGGATGGGAGCAGCTCATACCATCGCGGTATAATCGAGGCGACGATAAGAAACTTGGAAGGAAGGGAAGAGGTTTCCGATCGGATACCTCAGATTAACCTTGAAATCGAGTGCGAGGCACTGCCGCCATCGGCACAGTCTTGGATTGACGGACTCTAGTATTGTCATCTGGAAGATCATGTTACACGGATGGATCAAAGCTAGAGGACAGAGTGGGCCTGGCGGTTTACATAGAGAACCAAGGGACTGAGATCTGTTTTAGACTGCCTGACCACAATACAGTCCTGCAGGCGGAGATCCGGGCGATCACGGAAGGCGTGAGGTGGTGTGGTGCTAACGCGAGGACGTCGAGTGTGAACATCTTTACCGACAGCAAAATTGCCATAAGGGTAATAACAACCAGGACGGTAAGGTCACGAACAGTCTTGCAGTGTAAGAAGATGATTAACGCCTTCTCTGAGAAGGCCAAAATCTGCATCGTTTGGGTACCGGGCCATAACGGAGTAAGGGTAAATGAAAGGGCAGACGATTTGGCGGTGAAGGTCAGAGGACTGCCTTCAATAAACTTGGTTAATCCGAAGCCTTTCGGGTCGACGCAGTCCGAATTAAGGGAGTGGGCGACGAATGCGCATGCGCAAGCGAAACGGTCGGTAGAACGGTGTAAATCCTAAGTTGGAATCCAGATCGTGAGAAGATGAGGCTGCTACTGAAAGGAAGTAAGAAGGAGTCAGTATAGCTGTTGGTATCATAACGGGACACATAGGACTACGAGCTCACTTATGTAAAATCGGTGAGGCAAGTGATAGCATGTGTAGTGCATGCGGGGAAGATGATGAGACGTTGGAGCATTTCCTATGCCATTGCCCGGCTTTCGCGTCTAACAGATACCGGCACTAAGGTGGAGACACAATACCAGACATGAACCAACTTAGTGGAGTGGTATTGAAAACAATTAAGGATTATGTAAGTAGCACGGAATTCCTAAAGTAAAATTTTCTTTTTTGAAGTTACTTTTTAGTTTTTAGAGCGCACAACAACCCGATTACTGGCTTAGGTGTATGTCCATAGTGAATTTGAGCTGCATTCTCTTTTCAACCTAACCTAACTTAACAACCGGAAGGATAGTTAGCACAAATACCGGTAAGGGGTAAGTAGAACTCAGGTATGGCAGTTGGCGCAACTAACGGTAGGGTATTAAGCAAAACTACCGTAAGGGTGCAGAAAATAAAACATTTTTGATACAATTGCCAGAAGCAAAATTAATTTATTTTTTATGGAAATGATTGATGGAACTATTATATACCGCTAAATAGCATCTTCTTTTAACCCTATTTATTGTATCATGGTTAAGATTGCTACTGAAATATGAAAATATCCATACTGTGGTTCAAACAATTGAAATTGTTTTGACATTATTATCTGTTTATACCCTCCACCATAGGATAGGGGTATACTAATTTCGTCATTCCGTTTGTAACACCTCGAAATATGCTTCAAAGACCCCATAAAGTATATATATTCTTGATCGTCATGACATTTTAAGTCGATCTAGTTAGGTCCGTTTGTCCGTCCGTTCGTCTGTCGAAATCACGCTTACTTTCGAAGGAGTAAAGATAGGGTTTCGAAATTTCGAAAAAATACTTTCTATTAGTGTAGGTCAGTTGGGGTTGTAAATGGGCCATATCGGTTCATATTTTGATATAGCTGCCATACAAACTTATCTGGGTTCTTGACTTCTAGAGCTTCTAGATGGCGCAATTCTTTTTCGATTTGGCACATATCGTTCTAGTATGACATTCAACATCTGTGCTTAGTATGGTTAAAATCAGTCCATAACCTGATATAGCTGCCATAGGTCTTGACTTCTTGAGCTTCTAGAGGGCACAATTCTTCTCAGATTTTAATGAAATTTTGCACATATCGTACTGATATAACATCGAACAACTGTGCTAAGTATGGTTCAAATCAGTCCATAACCTGATATAGCTGCCATATAAACCGAACTTGGGTCTTGAGCCACTAAGTATAGATTTAATCCGTACATAACCTGAAATAGCTGCTGTCCTCGACGGCGCAATTCTTATCCAATTTGGTTAAAATTTTGCATATGTCGTTTTGGTATGACTTGCAACAATTGTGCCATGAATGGTCTAAATCGGTTCATAACATGACATAGCTGCCATATAAACCAATCCCCCAATTTGACTTTCTGAGCTTCTTGAAGGCGCAATTATTATTGTATTTGCCTGGAATTTTATAGCTGATATTTTTATATGACTTGTACGGCATAACAAGTACGGTCCATATCGGTCAATAACTTGATATAGCTCATATATATTTGAAAAACAAACAAGAAAAACTAGTAAAAGCTTGCTAGCTTTTACTTGTTGGCTTTGTGTGCATTAGGGTTAATTCATTTTGTTATTCCATTTGGATCACATCGAACTTTTCTACACCACAAAATTTATATTATTGATCGATCTTAAATTCTAGGTTGATTTAAGGATGTTCATGTGTCCGTCCGCCATTATTTGCTTTCATGCCCCATGATATCCGCACCGACTATGTTACAGATCGAACTCAATATGTTTCATATCGGAGCATAAATAGATATAGCTGCCTTATATATCTACATGCCGATTTAGGGCATTAAACCCATTAAAGCAGCATTATAGTACGATTTCATTAAAATGGTGAATTTCACTTGACCGTCCGATATCTTAATCGAAAATGGTGCAATATTTAAATATAGTTCCCATTTAGACTGATCTTTCGATCCGCTGCGCCTTCTTTCACTCTCTTATTTTATCTGAGCCCTATATATTGGTATGTCAGGAAAAAGTCATGTTTGGTGGTGCTGGTATGGCGTACAGATATTTCGCCGCAATTGTTGCTCCACTTCCAAATTTTTTACATTTGAGCCTTATATTGCTTGCGGTCGGTGAATGTGTCCGGTAGAAGATTGTTTTTGAGAGTGAGATGAACCCCCCGTACCTGATTCGTGCTCCAGTCTCAAATAACTTTCATTTGAGCCTAATATTGTCATTATTAGTCTATATATCTATATTTAGACATCCCACCTTAAATAAGAATACCAACTTTCTGTTTTCGAGTTATTATAAACAAACTAAATTTCGAATTTGAATGGGTGAACCCATCTCCGAGATCTGGCGTTTTTGAAAATAGGGTGAGGGGAGGATCCGCCCATTAAAATATGGATGTTACATCTACTTCATTCTTTAAGTTTTGGTGGTGCATATCAGAATCATACTCTACTCAAGGGGGTTTATAAGATGAGTCGTCCCTGCAACACTTGGCTATAAAACAGATACCAGATTTGAGCCCCTTTTTGCCATAATCGACAAATATGACCACAGTAGGCAAACATTGCCGGTTTGAGGGGAGTTTAGGGGACAGACCCTGAAATGATATTAGATTTTATTTGAGATACTAGCTGACCCGGGCCCGCTCCGCTACGTCTTCTTTTACTTTATATGGAACAAAAGTTTCCTTGGAATATTTATTTTCAACAATTAAAGAGCTTTTAGTGAAAAACCATGCTACGAAAATAGTATATCGCTTGACTAACAATTTAACAATATAAGTGCCTTTGTCCGAATCCCATATGATTTTTATTAGTCTTCGAATTTAAGTTTGGATGTAAGGTGTACTCCATTCTTAAAATACTTTATTTCAGTCCGCTACTCTCATGATATCTGATTTAGGGGTGTTTTCGGGGGTGAGGTGGTCTCCCAGGCACTTGGCCCTGAAAAAATATCAGCATCATGCTCTTCTTTCAAATACCATTCATTTAAACCCCATATTGCCATTGATTTAGGGGACTTTGCACGATGAGGCGTCCCCCAAACACATGGCCCAAAATAGCTTATCAAATTCGTTTTCTAATCTTATATACCACATATTGGCATGGTCGAAAAATTTTTACCCTTTGCGGGGTATTTTGAGGAAGGGGTGATTCCCTAAATATATAGATATCAAATTCGTATTCTACTCCCAAATAACTTTATTTGAGCCCCATATTGCGATGGTCACTAAAAAATTGCTGCTTGTGGGGTTTTTTGGGAAAGGGGTTGGACCCCCAGAAAATTGGTCCTGAAAGTGGGTATCAATTTTTGCTCTACCCCCCAATACCTTTCATTTAATCTCCACATTGACATGGTCGGTATATATGGCCGATTTAGGGGTGTTTTGGGGATTAGGGTGGTCGCCCAAACACTAAGCCCGGAAAATATATCAGCTTCGTGCTCTATTCTCATATATCTATATATCATTTAGTTGAACCCCATATTACCATTGGCCTCAAAATTTAATATAAAATTCGGTTTCAAATCTCATTTGAACTCCTTGGTTTGGGGTATTGGCCCACTCTCTTTACGACCCAAATTGTCTTGGTGAGCAAATACGTCCTATTTGGGGGTTGTTATGTTGGTGGGACGTCCCCTAGACAGTTGGCCCCTAATGTTGATATCAGATACGTGGTCTACTCCCACATACCCTTAATTTGAGTCGGCAAACGTGACCGGCTTGGGGGGGTGTTTTGGGTGATGGGCAGCCACTCAGTGAGTTGGCCTTGAAAATATATATCGGATTCATGTTCCACTCTAAAAACCCTTTTATTTGAGCCTCATATTGCAAAAGTCAGCAAATACTTACTATTTGGATGGTGTTGTGGGGGTAGGGTGGCCCCATAGACCCTTTCCCAAATATTGGTATCAGATTCGTGCTTTACTCCCAAAGACCTTTTATTTGAGCCCCCAAACACTTGGTCCCATATTTGGATATCAGATTCTAATTCTACACTCAAATACCTTTTATTTAAGCCCCATATTCCCATGATCAGTAAATAAGTCCTGTTTGGGGGTGTTTTGTTGCAGGGGTGGACCCCCAGAAACGTGGTCCCACATTTGGATATCAGATTCTTATTCTACTCGCAAATACCTTTCATTTGAGTCCCATATTGCCATGTTCGGTAAATATGTCCGATTTAGGGGTGTTTTGGGTCTTGGGGTGGTCGCCCTAGCACTTGGTCCGACAAATGGATATCAGATACGTTTTCTTATCCCAAATACCTTTCATTTGAGTCCCATATTTTCGTGATTGGTCTAAATATATGTTTGGTAAGTTTTAGGGTGGGGCCCTACTGCCTTTAACAGCCACAGTTTAGGTCCTATCGTAAGAATATCTTACAAGAATCTATTCAATTTGTATGCAAAATTTAAATCTGACTATATTTCAACATATATTCCATGCATTAAAAGTAGTACGCAGACACGGTGGTGTAGGGTATTATATAGTTAGTGCTATTTTTATTGGGAGGAGACCGTCGGTCCCCCCAACGCTGAGACCCAAAAGACAATATATTTGAGTCCTTTAATGCCGAGATCTACATGTCCGGCTGAACGGCAGGACGATACCTAAATACATGAATCCTTATATCAACAAAAGATTCGAATTTTAATGTCATAGACCTTTCCTTAAATTCCCATATTATCCCGTTCGAACAACACGTTCTACTGAAGTGTATTTAGTGGGTGAGTCGGTCCCAAATGTGTATATCAATATCGATGACGTTGGACATTCATGACCGTTTTTAGGGATTTTTGGGGTTGGAGAGGCCCCGTAGATATCTTGGATCAAATTCTTGTAACAGATGTACACTCAACTTCCAAACATCTTTCATTTGATACCCATATTGTCCCAACCGGTCAATATGTCCTGTTGAGGGGTTTTTGGGGGGGGTGGGAGCGCCTCAAAAATCAAGGAACACATTTTTATATTAGCTTCTTCTTCTTCTACCTTCTGTTTGATATCTTCCAGGGGTGTTTTGGGGAGTGGGGAAGCGCCTCAGACCCCAAGTTAATACCCTTTCATTTGATGCCCAAAACAGTAAAAGTGTCCTGTTGTGTGACGTTTTGGGGGGGGTGGGGTATCCCCCAAAAACTTAGGGTGCATTTTTATGCCATGTACGTCCTCTACTCATAAATACCTTTCATTTGATACCCATATTGTCCCAATCGTTAAATTTGTCCTGCTGGTGGGTTTTGGGGGCGGGGAGGGGTGAGCGCCTCAGACACCAATAAATAAACTATTATTTTAGATTTGTATTCTACTTTTTAAATACTTTTCATTTGATACCCATATTGCCCAAAGCGGTGAAAGAGCCCTTTTGGAGGTTTTTGGGGGTGTGGGACCCCCCAAACACTAAGGGTGAAATTTGTACACCAAGTTCGTACTCTACTCCGCCCCACCTTCCCTCCCCCCTTCGAATATCAAAAAATTTAGTACCCTATTTTCACCGGGGGTTCAAACTCTACCATCTGTGAAATGTTCATGAACAGACAAACAAACATATAAATAAACAATTAAACAAACAAACAAAGCGAAATAATTTCATTTTTATATAATAGATGGAAGAAATTTTACCTTGCAGAGTGCAATTCTTCAACACTATTCCAAAATTTCCTTCCTACCGATCTCATCCTATCCTTCATATTTAAACTAACTATATCCTACCTTTGAATCCCATTATCTTTTAGAAGAAACCCCGTATTTCCTCACACACCAATATTGACTTTTCAAATCCTTTTAATATTCTCAACAAATTCCACTACAGTTAATGTTCGCTATTTATTTTTGAAAATTATGTATAATACGCGGTAATCTATTTCAATTTGCAATCAAATTCATGACAACAAAGTATTTTTATGGCCTTGCTTAATGCAAACAGTTTATGCACCATTCAACCTGGCAATATGGTCGGTAGGTTGGTCGCTTCGCCGTTTGCTCATAACGTAAATATGACATGAGTAATGGTTTTCATATCATTTTGCAATAATATTTAAATTTTATTATAATCATTAATAACATTGAGGTTTTCTCTCCGTTGATTTTGATTTTCTGCTTTGTTTTTGTTTTGTCCAAGCGATTGGTTGCATTTGCCATGATATTGCATTTGGTTCTCAGCTTGCGGCAAAACTGACCAAGTCAATTGGATGGTGTTGCAGAGAGCCTTGTACCACCAACTCGGCCGCCGACAGACTTCATCGATATTGAAGTTTTGTTGAGTGGCGTGGCAATGGGATTTCAGCCTGCTATTGGATCTTATTGAATAAAAAAAATATTTTTCCAAGTGTTGAATCATCAATTTACAGCGTCGCTTGAAAAGGAGTTGCCAGGTTCAGTTTGAAGGCACAATGATATTGAATGGAAAAAAAGACCAACTAATATTTATGATTTAGGTCACGTGCAAAGTTTTTTTGAATGAACTCGCTCTGAATGTGGTTAAGGACTCAAAACGGATCGAACGTGAATGCATTGAATCTATAACAGAAAAAGGACGACTCAGCAGTTGTTGCTGAACACTTGTCTGAGGAACTATCAACTAAGAATTCCGGAATTTAAACTACTCAAGGGAACGGGGAATGGGAGACACAGCTTGTATTCTTGCAAAGAGTGGTCTAAATGTTTTTCTTCTTCCGTCGCTAAGCACTGAAAATTCATTAGTAACCAGTCTTGAAATCAGCCAGCCTTCCCTATTTATGGCACACAAATCAGGGATTCCGCCTTCAAATCTTAAGTTGCTGGTTAAGGCCGCTTTTGTAGGGAAAAAGAGCCTCATTGTAGTAAGTGAATATAGAATATTTTAAGTTGCAATTTGGCGATTTGAGGTAAAGGAAATAAACCGATCTTTATTACCAGGAACAGGCAGGAGGCGGCACACACTCTGCATGACTATCACCTCTAGGAGGGCAACAATAATCACAAACTGTGACCGCCTTGGTGAAGCCCCGAACTTGTTGGTTTACAGAAGTGTTGCAGAAGGTTCTTTAAAAGGGCGAAAACCACAGGGGCAAGGAAAAAGTTAAAAGGCATTAAGTTCGGCCGGCCGAACTTTGGATACCCACCACCTCGGTTATATATGAAAACCCCCTTTCGTCAGAATCCGGTGAAAGTTGGATAACTTAATCACCCAAATTCGACACGGACATTAAGTGGTCGAATATATATGACACTATTCCATTTTATAGAACAAAATATTGATCTTTTTGATCCAATTATAAACCGATCTAAACAATATCAAGGTCGGATATCGGGAGGCTCAGAAACACTTAAATAAATAAATAAAGCTTTTATGGGCGTCAGTCCCCCTTATCGGCAGATTAGTCTATAAGGCAGCTATATCTAAACATACTCCGATCAGAACCATATTTAGGTCGGATGTTGGGAAACTTTAACCTACTCACTTTTGCAAATTTCAGCGAAATCGGATAAAAAAATAAAGATTTTATGGGCTTCAGACCCTTTATCGGGAGCTCGGTCTTCATGGCAGCTATATCTAAATATAGTTCGATTTGAACCATCTTTAAGACAAATATTTAGAGGCTTAAAATAACCCACTGCAGCAAATTTCAGCGAAATCGGGTAATAAATGAAGCTTTTATGGCTTTCAGACCCTTTATCGGGAGCTCGGTCTCCAAGGCAGCTATATCTAAATATAGTCCGATCTAATCCATATTTAAGTAAGATGTCGGGATGCTTATAATAATCCACTGTTTTGAATTTCAGCGAAATCGGGTAATAAATAAAGCTTTTATGGTCTTCAGACCCTTTATCGGGAGATCAGTCTATTGTATATGGTAGCTAAGGTAGGCCTTTAACTACTCACTGATTCAAATTTCAGCAAAATTGGTTGAAAAATAAAGTTTTTATGAGCATTAGACCCTTTATCGGAAAATGTCGGTCTATATAGCAGCTATATCCAAATATGGTCCGATTTGGCCCGTTCAAGAACAAAACCAGCGTACATCAAAAAGACGTATCTGTGCCAAATTTCAGCCCAATATCTCAATTTTTGAAGCCTGTAGAGTGATTACAACAGACGGACGGACAGACACATGGACATCGTTAAATCGTCATAGAATTTTACGACGATCCGAAATATATTTACTTTGTAGGATCGGAAATTGATATTTCGATGTATTGCAAACGGAATGACTAAATAAATAAACCCATTATCCTACGGTGGTGGGTATAATAAAGGCTTAGAACAAATCATGGGTCTAATTCTGCAGCTCCGTGAAACCTCTAGGCTAAAGAAGATTTTATCCTCCGAACATATTACAGTGGGATATACTTAGAAGTCAGAGATTGTATGGACAATGTCTAGTAAGGAAACACTATGAATACTCGTTGATACACAAATTCTGGGAAAGTCTCCTACGGACAACGTGGCGCCAGAAGAGGTTGTCACTGCTATGCATTCGTTGGAGTTTATTGTGGTAATTGTGTCGAGTCGAAAATCCCTTGGGCGATAAAAAGCCCCGACCTCTTAAAATCGGCAGGCCCTGATGATGCATCACGGTTTGAACTATTGGGTTGCCCAAAAAGTAATTGCGGATTTTTTAAAGAAAGTAAATGCATTTTTAATAAAACTTAGAATGAACTTTCATCAAATATACTTTTTTTACACTTTTTTTCTAAAGCAAGCTAAAAGTAACAGCTGATAACTAACAGAAGAAAGAATGCAATTACAGAGTCACAAGCTGTGAAAAAATTTGTCAACGCCGACTATATGAAAAATCCGCAATTACTTTTTGGGCAACCCAATACAAGCTGAGCCCGTTCGACTGGCTCCTTGACGTAGGGAGCTATACTCTGCTTGTATCAGAACGTCGCATATACCCGTGGGATGCAGAGACACCAAGATCATTTTCATTCCGAAAGACGGGAAACTTAACCACACGAAAGCACAGTATTTTCGTCCTAATAGTCTGTCATGCTGAAGACTCTAGAGAGGTTGATAGAAGAACATATCTTAGGGCAAAGATCCTTGTTTCCGCAACACCATGCATAGAGTTAGGGCAAGCCCACTGAAACAGCCCTTCACGACCTAGTCGGCTACATAGAAAGTTTCCTCATTGAAGATGCTTTCAATAATGTAAAACCGACTTCAATCATGAAAGAGCTGGAGAGTATGGAGCTAGTCGTCAACAATTCCATAAGAAAGTTTGTTCCAAAAGATGCATTACGGCAAGCTTGAGATCTGTAGATCTAACAAGTAAAAGCGTGCTAAGTTCGGCCGGGCCGAATCTTATATACCCTCCACCATGGATCGCATTTGTCGAGTTCTTTTCCCGGCATCTCTTCTTAGGCAAAAAAGGATATAAGAAAAGAGTTGCTCTGCTATTAAAACGATATCAAGATATGGTCCGGTTCGGACCACAATTAAATTATATGTTGGAGACCTGTGGAAAATTTCAGCCAATTCGTATAAGAATTGCGCCCATTGGGGCTCACGAAGTAAAATAGAGAGAACGATTTATATGAGATCTGTATCGGGCTATAGACCGATTCAGACCATAATAAACACGTTTGTTGATGGTCATGAGAGGATCCGTCGTACAAAATTTCAGGCATATCAGATAATAACTGCGACCTCTAGGAGTCAAGAAGTCAAGATCCCAGATCGGTTTATATGGCAGCTATATCAGGTTATGAACCGATTTGAACCTTATTTGACACAGTTGTTGAAAGTAAAAATAAAATACGTCATGCAAAATTTCAGCCAAATCGGATAGGAATTGCGCCCTCTAGAAGCTCAAGAAGTCAAATCCCCAGATCTATATCAGGTTATGAACCGATTTGAACCATACTTGGCACAGTTGTTGGGAATCATAACAAAACACGTCGTGCGAAATTCCATTTCAATCGGATAAGAATTGCGCCCTCTAGAGGCTCAAGAAGTCAAGACCCAAGATCGGTTTATATGGCAGCTATATCAGGTTATGAACCGATTTGAACCATACTTGGCGCAGTTGTTGGATATAATAACAAAACATGTTGTGCAAAATTTCATTTCAATCGGATAAGAATTGCGCACTCTAGAGGCTCAAGAAGTCAAGACCCAAGATCGGTTTATATGGCAGCTATATCATGTTATGGACCGATTTTACCAAACTTGGCACAGTTGTTGGATATCATAACAAAACACGTCATGCAAAATTTCATTCTGATCGGATAAGAATTGTGCACTCTAGAGGCTCAAGAAGTCAAGACCCCAGATAGGTTTATATGGCAGCTATATCAAGTTATGAACCGATTTTAAACATACTTAGCACAGTTGTTGGATATCATAACAAAACACGTCGTGCAAAATTTCATCCCAATCGGATAAGATTTGCGCACTCTAGAGGCTCAAGAAGTCAAGACCCAAGATCGGTTTATATGGCAGCTATATCAGGTTATGGACCGATTTGAACCATACTTGGCACAGTTGTTGGATATCATAACAAAACACGTCGTGCGAAATTCCATTTCAATCGGATAAGAATTGCGCACTCTAGAGGCTCAAAAGTCAAGACCCAAGATCGGTTTATATGGCAGCTATATCAAAACATGGACCGATATGGCCCATTTACAATACCAACCGACCTACACTAATAAGAAGTATTTGTGCAAAATTTCAAGCAGCTAGCTTTACTCCTTCGGAAGTTAGCGTGCTTTCGACAGACAGACGGACGGACGGACGGACGGACGGACATGCCCCCATCTTATGGTGGAGGGTATAAAAAGATGGGTCAGCAGAGGGCCACCTCATAGCCATCAATAATATATTATTGTCTCTGGAAGAAAAAGGTGTAAAAGTAGTCGCGTATGCTGATGACGTGGCAATTGCGGTTAGCGAAAAGTTTCCGAGCACTCGAAGAGATATACTTCAGGATGCTATAGGTGCAACAGCGAAGTGGGCTGCAGAAGTGGTCTAGGCGTTAATCCGTTTAACACAAAAATAGTTCTTTTCAGCAGGAGATACAATTTATGGAGGGAATGTTCTATTTATTAAAAGCGCTAAATATCTGGGTTTTCTGCTGGACAGGAAATTGAACTCCATATCAAAAATATTGCAAATGCAATTTTTGCCCTGAGCACCTGCAAGAGATTCATTAGCAAAAATTGAGCGTTTCAACCGCGTGTTAAGCATTGGGAATATACTGGAGTTGTCAGACCTATAATTCTTGTTGTTGTTTTTTGTAACCACATTTTCAAGTGGAGGTGGCGATCCTCGTCAAGCTCCTGTATGTGAGTAAGCCTATTCCGGTCCAAAGGACCGATCGCCGCAGGAATAAGGTGGTCTTTGGTAAATTAACGGCGCCAATAACTCGCCTTGTCATATCGAGCATCATAGGCACTCAGTATTAGTGCAAAAGTCTTGCCCTAAACACCTACAAGAGAGTCATTAGCAAAAGTTGAGGGTTTCAACCGCGTGTCAAGCATTGGGGATATACTGCAGTTGTCAGGCCTATAATTGTCGTCATTGTAGCCACATTTTCATGTGGATGTAGCGATCCTCGTCAAGCTCCTGTATGTGAGCGCTTTGGGAACTAGATGGATACTGGTTAATTTAATGGCGCCAATAACTCGCCTGGTTATAACAAACTTCATAGGCACTCAGTATTGGTGGAAGAGTCGGTGCTGCCCGGCCTCTCACTGAGACTCTCCGCTCGATATCGCTAATCGTCCGCGACTGCCGTTGCAGCATCTCCGCATAGAGCATTCCACTATCCGCAACCTGTGGACCGGTAGCTCGAAGCTAAGCTTTTCTTGACATCAATGAACACCACACAGATCGGACCCCAATGCCCCATCCAGCGTAGTGCTCACAGCTGTCCCGTGACGACCTATAATGGTGTTGTGGTCTGGTAGACGGCGCATATACGTACGGCAATACTCAGGACGACACCATCTGATGCACTGAGTTTACTGCCACACCTACTGCCTCTGGACATTGCGGCTAGACAAATTGCTGCAACCACTATTGTGAGGCTAAGGGAGTTTTCTCTTTGATCATGGAGCGATTGTAAATGGGCGAAATCGATCCACGTTTAGATATAGCTCCTATATAAACCGATCTCCAGAAAGTACTTCCTGAGCCTCTCGAGGGCGTAATTCTCATCAAATTTGGCTGAAATTTTGCACTATGTCTTTTTCTACGACCTCAAACGGATACACCTAGTACGGCTTCAATCGGTCTAAAATATGATCTAGCTCCCATATAAACAGATTACCAGAATATATTTCTTAAGCCTCCAGAGGCGGCAACTGTTATCCGATTTGGCAAAAATTTTGCACGCTGACTTTTCCTATAACATCCAATAATGTACCAAGTATTTCTACATTTGGTCCTTTACCGAGAGCTTCCACATAAACCGATCTCCGGAATAAACTTTATGTGCCTCCAGAGGGCGCGATTCGCTTCCTAACATACAAACAAGTAAAAAGGCGTTAAGTTCGACCGGGCCGAACTTTGGATACCCACCACCTCGGGTATATATGTAAACTATAAATTAAAATCCCTTGAAAATTGCATACCTTATGTCCCATAGCAATTATATCGAAATATGTTCCGATTTGGATCAAATACTAATAAGTTCAAGTCATTGCCCAATCGGGATATCGGTCTACATGGCAGCTATATCCAAATCTTTACCGATCTGCGCCATATTGCAGAAGTATGTCAAGGGGCTTAACTTAACTCACTGTCCCAAAATTTCGCCAACATCAGAAAATAAATGCGCCTTTTATGGGCCCAACTTTACCTTAAATCGAGAGATCGGTCTATTTGGCAGCTATATCCAAATCTAGACCGATCTGGGCCAAATTGACGAAGGATTTCGAAGAACCTAACACAATTGACTGTCTTAAATTACAGCAAAATCGGATAATAAATGTGGCTTTTATGGGCCTGAGACTCGAACTCGGAGGATCGGTCTATATGGCAGCTATATCCAAATCTGGACCGATCTGGGCCAAATTGACGAAGGATGTCGAATTGCCTAACACAACTCACTGTTCCAAATTTCAGCAAAATCGGATAATAAATGTGGCTTTTATGGGCCTAAGACCCTAAATCGGAGGATCGGGCTATATGGCAGCTATATCCAAATCTTCTGAGTGAAATTGAATTAGGATTTCGATGGGCCTAACACAACTAACTGTCACAAATTTAGGCCAAAATTGGATAATAAATGTGATAATTATGGGCCTAAGACCCTAAATCGGCCGATCGGTCTATATGGGGGCTATATCAAGATATAGTCCGATATAAACTTCTTCAGCCCTTGTAAGCTTAAATTATCACCTGATTGGGTTGGAATTTGGCCCGAAACAGTATTTTATGACTTACAACATCAATGCCAAGTTTTATCCAAATCGGTCAATATGGTGATAAAGGTCCCCCTAAGCACCGATATCCCGATATGACTTTTTTAAACCCAAATAACTCAATTACAAACTCAGTTAATAAGCGTACATCTTTAACACGATTTTACTTGTTTTAAATCTGATTATACAAATAAATTTTATACAGTTTGGAATTCAGATAATGTAAAAAGATGTATTTTTTGCATTTTTGGTTCAAAAAATTATTTCTATTGTTTATTTTCTATTGAAAAAAGTTGCTTAAATACCTTACCTACCTTCTTCTTGTTGTGTATATAGGACATGTTGAAGATGTGTCTTAAGTAAAATTTGAACAACATATGTCAACTTAAACGGGTGTATATGTACTACAAAGTAGGCAATTTTTTTTTATCAAAAACGCAAAGCCTTGACCCCCATTGTGTCTGTCCCGCAATGGCAGTCAGAAGGAGTTCTACTTTAGGTTCTCATTTCTTTGAGAACTTGTTTGGTTTAGCGGGTGTGAACATTCTCAAATTGTAAGGCTTTTTTTTGAGCAATCTGGATGGTTCAACGGCAGAAACGAGAAGAATGCTTCCTTCTCCTTTTCCAATTGTATCACAATGGACGAAAACGTCTAAGGGAGTCCTTTGGCAAACTGTCACTTAACAAAAATAAATGATCTAACCTAACCTAACCATCCTGATAACTGAGTTGATAGTGGCTTGATTTTCAAGAGCGAAGATTATATAATTACTTAACCAATTTCTACAAGGAGCGTTGGTGTGCTGCAACAGACGCCACTGATATATTTTTGGGACAATATTTATACACGTTAAGGATTGTTTATTTTATCAGGTAAGCTCAAATGCGCTAACCAAACTGTATGCAGATTTTAAAGTAAGAATAACATAGTTGTTTGAAATGTTTGCAGGTTGGTAACCTTAAATATTTAAACTATAAATAACATAAGGTTTTGTATGGATGGTTCATGGACGGACGAAGTTTAAGATAGGCATTTTTGGTTTTAATTTTTTTCTGTATGTATTTGCAATATTGTTTGTCATTATTGTTCGTTAAATGTTACTGACCATGCTGTGTTTTTGGGCCATCGGGGCTTTTATTCGAACTAAATGCGCTGGAAGTGTTTCAATTTTTTTCAACTTCTTTTATTTCCATTTTGTTGTTGAGTGGTATTAAATTTTATTTATCGTATCTAATTGAAAAATGAGCACCACATTTGAATATAAGTATCAAATATTAGTTTATCAAGCTACAAAATATGGACTAGAAATGCACCCTATTTGGTACATATTATTGTAATTCTGAATAAGGACCTGGTAGGTTAGGTTTAAGTGGTTGTATGAAATCACATTCAGATAGATAGACAGGAGATTGCTTAAAAAAGTCTGATAACTTGGGAGTAACCACATCCACTGATGCAGACAGGTCCTCAAGAAATACGAACCTTAAGTGGAAATTCTTCTATTTGCCAGTGCAGGACAGGTGCAGATGGAACTTTTAATCTATCAGTATATGTATTGTATAACCCACACTACTACTGTGGTACAGGGTATTATAATTTAGTGAATTAGTTTGTAATACCTAAAAGGAAGAGAGGTAGACCAATTGATAAGTATACGAATCAACTCAAAATCACTTTCTGATTCGATTTAGCTATGTCCGTCTGTCTGTCCATGTTAATTTGTGTCCAAACTACAGGTCGCAATTTTTCATCCGTTCATCTTGAAATTTAATATATATATATATATATATATATATATATATATATATATATATCGCCAGATTTGCACTCCTAGAGCCTCTGCAAGCGCATTTATTGACCAATCTTCCCAAAATTTTGGACAATGATTTCTTCGACGACTTCTACAATGTCTATAAAGTTTGCTCGAAATCGATTCAGATTTAAATATAGCTCTCATATATATATTCTCTTCGGATTTGCAGTAATATTGCAATAAGATGGTCATTTGTTAATCGATTCTCTCGAAATATGGCAGGAAGGATTTTCTCTTGCTTCTCAACATTATAGAAGAATTTTATAGAAATCGGTTCAGATTTAGATATAGCTGCCAAGAGCCACTGCATGCGCATTGTTTGACCAATCTTGCCAAAATTTTGCACAACGCTTTCCTCGAAGACTACCACAATATCTAAGAAGTTTGCTTGAAATCGGTTCAAATTAAGGTAAAGCTCCCATATATATGTACGTCCGATTTTGAGAAATATTGCTACAAAGTGGTAATTTTTAAACCGATTCTCTCGAAATTTTGCAGGAAGGATTTTCTTATAACTCTCGATATTACTGGTGAATTTCATAGAAATCGGCTCAGATTTAGATATAGCTGTCATATATCTATACCGCCGGATTTTTACCCCAAGAGCCACTGCATGCGCATTGTTTGACCAACCTTACTAAAATATTGCACAACGCTTTGCTCGACGACTACCACATTATTTGAGAAGTTTGCTCGAAATCGGTTCAGAATTAGATATAGCTCCCATATATATGATCGTCAGATTTTGGGTAATTTGCAACAATGTTGTCATTTGTCAACCGTAGTTATTACATTTTGAACATATTTGCCCGCCGAGGTCCATCAAAATTGTAGGGTAGGTGTAGGGTATTATATCGGAGGCCACCGTGGCGCAGAGGTTAGCATGTCCGCCTATGACGCAGAACGCATGCGTTCGAATCCTGGCGAAACCATCAGAAAAAATTTTCAGCGGTGGTTGCTGGCAATATTTGTGAGGTACGATGTCATGTAAAACTTCTCTACAAAGAGGTGTCGCACTGCGACACGCCATTCGGACTCGGCTATAAAACGGAGGCCCCTTATCATTGAGCTTAAACTTGAATCGGACTGCACTCATTTATATGTGGGAAGTTTCCCCCTGTTCCTTAGTGGAATGTTCATGGGCAAAATTTGGAATTTTATAGGGTATTATATAGTCGGCACCGCCCGACTTTTGCCCTTCCTTACTGGTTTTCAATCAGACAGTGAGTGAGATTTCTGTTCTAGCCATCGATAGCAAAGCGATAGATTTCTTTAAGCTTAGATTGAGCCGCATAGTCTTGGAGCTTCTACAGCACCCAATTCACGATGGTTTTATCTCAAGCATTGCTAACATCTCGCTAGAGGCTTGTCCACAGATTCCAATCTCCTGAAGCACATCTGCTCTACACCCAGAACAAGTGAACAGATGTCCATGGTTTTGTTAGATCCTCAGCCCTAACCCTTCAAAATTTCAAAGAGCTTTCTCTACCTATTCTCAAACGACAGATTTGTTACTAGTTTTTTTCGTTTCTATTCCACTCTGTGGTTAGGTTTGCAGGAATTTGTCTAGCCAAAATATTCAGAGGTATTAGGCGTAGCAATTAAATCAGGGGATCGCATTCTGTGGATCCGTCTGAGTATTGAACAATAAATGGAAATTTGGCGCTCCGTCTACCAGACCACAACGCCATATGTCATTATAGGCCTGGCAACTGTGGTATACAACCAATGCATTACAATCAGTTTAAGCCTCGTGGAGTACACTTCAATGATTTTCATAAAGCTTCAATATATATTTTCATCTGATTTGGACTAGTATTGTCATAATGTAGACATTTCTTAAGGGTGTAAAAATGCACCACGATTTCCACTATGACGATCACAATATCTAGGGTTTTGGTCGAATTCAGTTCAAATTTCAGATGTATGCTTATCCCTGCTTAATTTGATGCAGATGATGATAGAACGAAGTCCTGAATAAACTTTATATAACAGGATATTTCATCTGATTTCGTTGATATTTACTTAAGATATATAGCCGTGGTAGTTGGTATCCAAAGTTCGGTATCCCGTCCGGACTAAATAAGTTTCCAATTGGTTTATCCTGTGTTGGATTGTCTTCTTGTTAAATTAAGTTGGAAGCAATCGTAGCGCAGGGGCTGGCATGCCCGCCTATGATGCCAATGCCTGGGTTCGAATTCTGGCGAGAAATTCAGAAGAATTTTCCATCGGTGGTTATCCCCTTCCTAATGCAGGGCACTTTAGTGAGGTACCTAGCCATATACAAACTTCTCCCTAATAATGTGTCGCACTGCGGCACGCCATTCGACTGTAGAAATGAGGTCCCTTATAATTGAGCTGAATCGGACAGCACTCATTGATATGTGAGAAGTGTGACCATGGGCAAATTTTGTTTTGTTTAATTAAGTTAACCTCACTAACCACTCCGATTTAAGGACTACATTTTGAATTGTTGCAAACGCCATGAAGCGATAAAAAGACCTAAAATTTTCTCTCCCACCGCAAAAAGAAGTAAAAATCTGTTACAAAAGCAATTCCATTTAACACACAAAACTCAGCTGAGTGATTTCTGTATAATCCCTATAAATAGTTCATTCTATTGAATCTCCAATTCCATTTCAATTTAGTAGTTTGTCCATTTTTTTTTTTTTTGTTCTTTGGTTTGGTTTTATTTTGTTTTCAATCTGTACAATTTAGGTCATATTTTTGTACAGTATTATTATTAAGTTATTTAAATCCATTATTAAAGCTTTAGCCATAACAATGTGCACAGACGTGTTCATTAGTGGTATTATTGTTATAAAATTGGAGCAGCGCAAGTAGCAAGGTACAGTGATTTGGGCAGTATACTCACTCGCAGATGTTCAATTAAAAATGCTTAATTAAATAAACACAATTTAAATGACTATGTCAAATGATTGCGAAGACAACGTGAAACAGTAGCTTCTATTGTAGCTTTTAACACACAAGTACGAGAACAGAACAATCATTCTAGTGCATATACTGTCATAAATACATTAAAGTCAAAAAACTCCCTAGCCGACATGTAAGGCGATGGGCGTAATAAGGGTCTCAAATGAAAGGTTTTTGGCTGTTTAGTTATAATAATGTAATAACTTCGGAAAATAGATTGCATTTTTTTAATTTTTTGTATACCCTCCACCATAGAATGGGAGTATACTAATTTCGTCATTCTGTTTGTAACTCCTCGAAATATTCGTCTAAGATCCCATAATTATAGATATTCTTGATCTTCATGACATTTTAAGTCGATCTAGCCATGTCCGTCCGTCTGTCCGTCCGTCTTTCCGTCCGTCTGTCTGTCGAAAGCACGCTAACATTCGAAGGAATAAAACTAGCCTCTTGAAATTTTGCACAAATACTTCTTATAGGTGTAGGTCGGTTGGGTCCATGTTTTGATATAGCTGCCATATAAACCAATCTTGGGTCTTGATATCTTGCTTTCGATAGGAGCGCTACAAAAGTTTTTTTTTTATATCCACCACCATAGGATGGGGGTATATTAATCTAGTCATCCCGTTTGTAACTCCTCGAAATGTTAACCTGCATCCCTAAAAGTATATATATTCTGGATCCTCTCAACATTCTGATTCGATCTATCCATGTCCGTCCGTCCGTCCGTCCGTCTGTCTGCCGAAAGCACGCTAACTTTCGAAGGAGTAAAGCTATCCGCTTGAAATTTTGCATAAATACTGTTTTGATATAAATCGATCTTGGATCTTGAGTTCTTGAGCCACTAGAGGACGCAATTACTATTCGATATACCTAAAATTTTATATGAGGTGTTTTATCGGTTCATAACCTGATATAGCTGTCATAAAAACCGACACTCTAGAGGGCGCAATTTCTATCGGATTTGGCTGAAATTTCGCATGACGTATTTCGTTATGATTGATGATCCAACAACTGTGTCAATTATTGTTTAAAGTGGTTCATAAACTGATATAGCTGCCATATAAACCGATCTTGAATCTCGACTTCTTGAGCCACTAGAAGGCGTAATTCCCTTCCGATTTGACTGACATTTTGCATGAGGTGTTTTGTTATGACTTTCAACAACTGTGCCAAATATGGTTCAAACCGGTCCATAACCAGATATAGCTCTCATATAAACCGATCTGGGATCTTGGCTTCTTGAGCCTCAAGAGGGTGTAATTATTATCCGATTTGGCTGAAATTACATATACAACGACTTCTCCCATGACCTCTAACATACGTGTCAAATGTGGTCTGAAGCGGCCTTTAGCCTGATACAGCTCCCATGTAAACCGATCTCGCTATTTTACTTCCTGAGCCTCTAACAGGCAAAATTCTTATTCGATTTGGCTGAAATTTTACACATAGACTTCTACTGTGGTCTCCAACATTCAATCCATCGGCCCAGATTGAGATATCGGTGTCACATATGCATACAGCCTAATTTTTACTCCAAGAGCCACTGCAAGCAAAATTTTTGACCAATCTTGCCAAAATTTTGTACAACGCTTTCCTCGACGACTTCGATAATATCTGAGAAGTTTGAAGAAATTTGATACGCATTGTTTAATAACCCATTTGATAACATCCGCCGAGTTCCATCAAAATTGGTTAGAATTGGATATTAATAGCTCCCACATTGCACTTATAGGGTAAGTTTAGAGTATTATAAAGTCGGCACCGCCTGACTTTTGCCCTTCCTTACTGGTTTTTTATTAAAATCGGTGAGGACTACTCACACCCCAAAGCCCCAAAGGTGTTTGGAGTGATAAAGACATTTGAGATTCAGAAGAAAAGCTTTTGGGAGTACAATACTAATCTATCTGTCCATAATACGGTGCTGAATGCAAAGATCCGGCCGATTCCGAGCAAACTTCTTAAATAATGAAGTCGTCAAGGAAAGCGTTGTGCAAGATTATGGCAAGATTGGTCAATAAATGCGCTTGCAGTAGCTCTTAAAAGCTCGGAACCGATTTTGACCACACTCTATATATATTGTGGCAGTCATCGAGGATAGCGTTGTGCAATATTTTGGCAAGATTCGTCAATAAATGTGCTTGAAGTTTGTCTAGGAGTGCAAATCGCGCGATATGTACATATGAGAGCTATATCTAATTCTTAACCAATATCCATGATTTCCACCAGTAATGTCGACAGTCGTAAAAAAATCCTTCCTGCCAAATTTCGAGAGAATCGGTTAACAAATGACCATTTTATTGCATTATTACTGAAAATCGGACGAACATATATATGGGAGCTATATCCAGATCTGAGCCGATTTTTCCAATTTCAACCGGCTTCGTCTCTAGGCCGAAAAACATGCCTGTATCCAATTTGGAGACGATCGGATGAAAACTGCGACCTGTACTTTGTACACGAATTAACATGGACAGACAAACAGACGGACATAGCTTAATCTAATGAGAAAGTGATTCTGAATCGATCGGTATACTTTTCAATGGGTCTATCTCTCTTCCTTTTGGGTGTTACAAACTAATTCACTAAGTTATAATACCCTGTACCACAGTAGTGGTGTAGGGTATAAAAAATTACTACGTCACTCACCTGCCCCTGGATGTGTACGGAAGCTCATCATAACAAGTTCTAAAGAATCTTTTGAGAATAAACTTCTGGTGGAATCAGAAGACGAGGCTAACACAACAGTGGTGGAAGTTCTGAATATTGACTATTGTCCGGTTTCTAGCGATAAATATCCACCGTTGTAAGGCCGCTTTGGCGGCACTAAAGGTCCTCCTGTTGGCAGGGAATTAGACTTGATTCTTATCCAGAAACCATGGGTATGTGGAGGAATGGTTCGAAGACAAAGAATTCCGGGATTTAAACTTCTCAAAGGTACGGGGAATGGGCGACACAGAGCCTGTATTCCTGCAAAGGGTTGTCTAAATGTTTTTCTTCTTCCGTCGCTAAGCACTGAAGATTTAGTAGTAGGCAGCTTTGAAATAAACAAGTGTCATTACAGGCTGCCTTCCCTATATATGGCACACGATTCAGAGATGCCGCCTTCAAACCTTAAGTCGCTGGTTGAAGCCGTTTCTGTAGGGAAGAAGAGACTCATTGTAGAAATTGATGGTAATGCTCATCGCCAGATATGGGGAAGTTTGGATGTCAACGAAAGGCGTGAGCTGGTTATCGAATATATTATAAGTTGCAATCTGGCGATTTGTAATAAAGGGGCAAACCGACCTTTATTACAAAGAACAGGCAGGAGGTACTAGATATTACCTTTGTATCGAAAGATATAAGTGGAAGAATATGCGACTGGGATGTGTTGGATGAACTTCTCTGATCATCGTTAAATTAGTTTCCGCCTTGGAGACAATACTGAAATAGTGGTCGCTCGGTTAAACAGAAAAAAGGCCATAAATTTCAACACAAATTTTGCACGTCAATTCCTTCTAGACCAGAAAAGCAAGTGGAAACTACAGATTATATAGACAAGCGGATCACGAAGGCCCTGAATGACTCGCATGTATCAGTATGTCCTAGTGTCAAGCCAAAGGGCAAACAGCAACCGCCATGGTGAACCCCAGAGCTGGTTGGTCTAAGGAAGGACTGCAGAAAACTCTTCAATAGAGCAAAAGCAACAAGAGCACCATCAGAAGTCAGAGAATGTATGGACAATTTCTAGAACTACTCGTTGGTACACATTTTCCGGGAAATTCTCCAACGAACAACGTGGCGCCAGAAGGGGTTGTCACTAGTACGCATTCGTCGGAGGCTATTAGAGAAATTGTGTCTGAGCCGAAAATCCTTTGGGCGATAAGAAGTTTCGACTCCTTGAAATCCCCAGACGCTGATGATGTGTCACCCGTTGAATTACAAGCTGTCTGATAGTCTATCAGCTCTCTGGCTTAGGGAGATATACAAAGATTGTATCATCATGTGATATATACATATGTGATGGAGGGCCACGAAGGTCATTTTCATTCCGAAAGCAGGAAAATCATACCACATGAAGGCGAAAGATTTTCGTCCTATTAGTCTGTCATCCTTTATGCTGAAGACTCTTGAGAGGTTGATAGAAACATATCTTAGGGCAAAGATCCCTGGAGATCGCCTGTCACGGCAGCAGCATGCATAAAATAAAGGCAAATCCACTGAAACAGCCCTTCACAACCAAGTCGGCTACATAGAGGGTTCTCTCGCTGTCAATAAAATGGTGGCATTTTTAACATTAAAAGATGCATTACGGCATGCTTGGGATCTGTGGATCTAAAAAGATGGCTCAGCAGAGGAACTCCTCAAGATGGTATACTGTCTCCTCAACTTTGGAATATAGCCATTAACAATATATTATGCTGATGACGTGGCAATTGCGGTTAGGGGAGAGTTTCCCAGCACTCTAAGAGATGTACTTCAAGAAGCTCTACGTGCAATAGCAAAGTGGGCTACCGAAAGTGGTCTAGGTACAAATCCGTGCAAGACAGAAGTAGTTCTTTTCAGCAGGAGATACAAGATGCCAACAGTGGAACCTGTCTCCTTGGGTGGAGAGAATGTTCCATTTACAGAAAGCGCAAAATACCGGGATGTTTTGCTGGACAGGAAAAAGAAGTTCAAATCCAACATTTTAGAAAGGGTAAGGAAACTCTTGCCCTATAAATCTGCAAGAGAGCCATTGGCAAAAGTTGGGGATTTAGGCCACGTGCCATGCATTGAGTATATACTGCAATTGTCAGACCTATAATGCTATATGGTGCTGTGGTCTGGTGGACGGCGCTTCAAAAGTCCACCTATTGTTCTTAACCGGATCTATAGGATGGCTTGTTTGTGCATCACAGCCGCACTGAGGAGGACACTATCTGATGCACTGAATTTAATACTACATGTAATGTCTCTGCACATTATGGCTACCCAAATTGCAGCGACCACTGCCTTGAGGTTAAGGGAGCCTTCTAATTGGTCATGTGGCGGCTACGGACAATGTGTTTTCCTTGATAAAAATATCCGATGTTCCAGGCAGTTTGGATTACACCCTACCTGAGCCGCTTTCTGATAAAAAGTACTGTACCACTATTGGAACTACGATATCCCTAGTAACAGAAGCTATATAGACTTCTATACGGATGGTTCAAAACTAATCGACCAGATGGGCTTTGGGATGTACTCCAAAGATCTAGAACTGGTCATATCGAAAAGGTTACCCGACCATTGCAATGTGTATCAAGCGGAGATCTTATAATTAAAAGAAGTGGTGGTGGCTAAGATATAATGTCATTACGACGATTGGCATAAATATTTTCTCAGACAGCCAGACAGCCATTAAATACATGAAGAACATATTTCTGAGCACTAAAACCGCCCTCGACTGTAGCAGATCTCTCAACGAGATGGCTGAACAGTTGAAAATTCACCCGTTCTGGGTGCCGGGCCACCGAGATATCCCAGGGAATTGTAATGCGGACGAGCTTGCGAGACTAGGAACTACCCTACACATTCCAGATATACTGGAATCGGTGGATGTAAGCTAAACGGCATGTAAGCTAAGTTTTCAGCACCAGGCCCGAAGGACAACGAAAGACAGATGATCATAAAGAGGGGGCTGTGAGCATTCCAAAACTATGTGACCTAATCTAGACTTGAAGAGGTCTACTGCTTTGCTGTCATTGGCTAGAACAGACGTCTCAATCATTGTGTCCGTCGTGACAGGTAACAGTCTAATCGAATAACATGCTGACAGACTGATGGTTGCCAGCAATGACTTCTGCAGAAGAAGTGAGGACATCAAAGAAGAAGAGACTATAGAACACCTTCTGGGTGTGTGTGTGCCCCGCACTAGCAGTTAGAAGGTTCTCATTTCTTTGAGAACCTATCTGATTTAGCGGATGTGAACATTCGCAAGTTATTTGGCTTTTTAAAGCGATCTGGATGGTTCAACGGTAGGAACTAGAAGGCATCTTCCTTCTTCTGTTCCTGTGGTATCACAATGGACGAAAACGCCTAAGTGACTCCGATTGCAGACTGTCACTTAAACCTAACCAACCTACTACGTAAATACAAATGCTCTAAATAATGAACAAATGAAATTTCAAAATTATCAATCGGACAAGGGAATGGTGGGTCAGACGTTAATGGGTTAATAATAATTACGAGGTAAACCGAACTAGCAACGCTGTGGTGTGTGGTTTCTGGATCATTGTCTTAGGTTGATAGTATTAGGTCAGAAGGGATAACCCCGAAAAGGATTTAAAGTTCTCAGACTAAACATTTGTTAGGCGCTTTGAATATAACCTCGATAGAGGATGTGTCAACCAATCTCTCAAATATTGCTTTAGTACAGGGTCGGTTGTTGTTTTATTTGAAAATATGCATGTTTTAAAAAAACATTTTACAAAATTTGTCGATACTACCGATAGTTAAGAAAAATATCGAATATTTGCCAGCTTTATCTCAAAACCCTTATCCGATATTGACTAGATCGGACCATAATGTGATATAACGATATAAAACCGATTTTCCGAATAAATTTTTTTTATTGTCAGAAATGGTGTATTTTTATCGGATTTCGGGGAAATGTAGTTAGGATATAATATGTGCTGTTGATGGGATTTATTATTTGAAATGTTTCAACATTTCTGATAATTATGGAAAACAGTTCATACATGTAGCCGTCGAGACTAGCTTTGCAGTAGCTCTTATTGTCAATGTAACTTTTCATCACATGTTCGATAGTGGGGATTTTTCAATTTTGTTGTTAAGGTCATGTTTTGTGTTCAGAAGGTGGGAGTAACACTTTTTCTTTAAGTTAGTAGCTTTCAAGGTCTAGATGATCCGACCTTTGGCTATTTTAAAATTATTATATTATTAGTATGTTACTGTCATATTATTTATGGTAACATTTTATTATATTTTCCTATAACATTAGCCATAAAAATTTAATAACACTTATACTTAGCAAGTCTGCTCTTCCAAAAACATATTTAATAGGAAAGAATATCTATTATATCAAAATGAGTAACTGCAAAGCTTGAAATTGGAATCGAATGCTCCTGTTCCAAGACAGCTGTGGTGCAGATTTTTATTCAGTTATTCAACCATAATACAAAGTTATTTTGCAAAGTTCTTTAAATGTCTTGCCACAACAATAAGACTTCAATAGCATTTTTTTTTTGCACGACAACACTGAAGGTCGTTTCTTCAATGGTTTCATTGTTTAACGTTTTGTTTGTTTACAGAGTGGCATATTATTAAATATTGAACGTTTCAATAGAAAGATTACCATTGTGATTTTAAATTGAATGAACACTTCTATATGTATACCCAACACCATAGAATGGAAGGGGTATACTATTGCGGTCATTCCATTTGCAACATAGTGATAAATTTATATTCAATTTAATTGGGTCCTTATGGAAGGCAACACAACAAAGTACAAATGCTCCGCATCCCCAAGAATGACCTCGTGGGTGGATAAATATTAAGGCCATAACTTATCTGATTTGTCTGAATTTCATCAAAGTAGGATGATGTTAAGAGGACCTGCATCACAAATGGATACAAAAAGTGTTCTCAAAAAAGATCAATCTTGAAGAACTATTCACATGGTTAACTATTTACAGGTTTATCTAGTAGCCCATATTTAGCCCAACTGGGCTACCGGGGCGATCATGAATATGTTAATTTGGTTCGCAATCCATGTCGTGTCCGTTAGTAAAACAATGATACGTTACAAATCTTGCGGAGAAGCTATGGTAGTGGGTAACAAAAGATCGACCTGACCCAACTTAATAGTATTTTTTTTTTTGGCTTTTGTTTACAAGCGCCCATTATAGACTATGTCGCAGTCAATGTTGTTGTTAATTTTTCTTTCACATAATTGGCTTCAACCGATATAATAAAGTTATTATTTTGTGCAATTGAATGGCATTGACTACTGGCAAATAATAACGATAATAGTTTCAACAGTAAGAAACTACAGGCAAAAATGACCATAATTTGTTAAGACGAGAACAAACTTAATCTCTAGGAGAATATAAGTAAAAATTAATAGTAGTAAATTTAATTGTAGCTGTGGTGTTTAATATCCCGATCATATATGGTTTATAATGAAAGGTATTTTCTTTCGATTTATGAAACCATATGGCAAAAAACTTTGCCCCATATAGTGTATATATTATTGATCATCTTTAAATTAAGTTTGCTAAACTTTGGCTCGAATCTTTAAATTTAGGACAAATATTTTTTCAGTGTATGAGCGCTACGTTCAATTTAGCGATGAGGCTAATTTCTGGCTGAATGGCTTCGCCTATAAACAAATATGCGTTAATGGTCAGAAGGCAATCCACAAGTACTCCATGAGTCCTCATTGAATCTCGTACCGGTTTTGTACTGTTTGTGGGCCGTACTTTTTCCGTGATTGTCAAGACCGGCTTAGCTTCCTATAAATCGCTACCGTTCAATGATAACAGAATACTTTTGGCCCCAATAGGATGATATGGACTTGGAGGACAATTGGTTCCAACAGGACGCCGCCAAAAGCCACACAGCGAATGTCATACTCACTTTATTCGAAACCAAGTTTGGAGAACATGTTATCTCACGAAATTGTAAAGTCGATTGACCGCCTCGCCGTAAGACTATTTCCTGTGGGACTACGTCAAGTCTATGGGCAACACGACGGCGACGGTTGATGAACTTCGTACGAAAATCGAACACGAAATTGGGTAAAGTGTTTGGACTTCCGCAAGCGTGCCCGAGATGGGCATGCAAAAGATATCAATTTCCGTTCAAAATGGTATCGAACGTACTGTCACAGAAATAAACAAGTAAAAAGGCTTTAAGTTCGGCCGGGCTGAACTTTCGATACCCACCAACTCGGGTATATATGTAAACCACTTTTCATCAAAATCCGGTAAAAATTGCATAACTTATGTGCCATAACAGTTAAATCGAAATATGTTTCGATTTGGACCAAATACTAATAAGTACAATAACTATATCTAAAAATAAACCGATCTGAACCATATAGACCGATCCACCGATTTAGGGTCTTAGGGCCATAAATGCCACATTTATTATCCGATTTTGCTGAAATTTTAGACAGTGAGTTCTGTTAGGGCCTTCGACATCTTTCTTCAAATTGGCTCAGATCGGTCCAGATTTGGATATAGCTGCCATATACCCCGATCCTCTGATTTAGGGTCTTAGGCCCATAAAAGCCAAATTTATTATCGGATTATGCTGAAGTTTAGAACAATGAGTTGTGTTAGGCCCTTCGATATCCTTCGCCAATTTGGCCCAGATCGGTCCAGATTTGGATATAGCTGCCATATAGACCGATCCTCCGATTTAGGGTCTTAGGCCCAAAAAAGCCACATTTTTTATCCGATTTTGCTGAAATTTAGGACAGTGAGTAGTGTTAGGGCCCTCGACATCCTTCGTCAATTTGGCCCAGATCGGTCTTGATTTGAATATAGCTGCCATATAGACCAATCCGCCGATTTAGGGTCTTAGGCCCAAAAAAGCCACATTTTTTATCCGATTTTGCTGAAATTTGGGACAGTGAGTAGTGTTAGGGCCCTCGACATCCTTCGTTAATTTGATCGGTCTTGATTTGAATATAGCTGCCATATAGACCGATCCGCCGATTTAGGGTCTTAGATCATTTATTATCCGATTTTGCTGAAATTTGGGACAGTGAGTTGTGTTAGGCCCTTCGACATCCTTCGTCAATTTGGCCCAGATCGGTCCAGATTTGGATATAGCTGCCATATAGACAGATCTCTCGATTTAATATTTGGGGCCATAGAATGGCGCAATTTATTGTCCGATGATGCCGAAATTTGGGACAGAGAGTTAAATTAAGGCCCTCCTCATTTTGCATATAGCTGCCATATAGACCGATATCTTGATTAAAAGTCTTGGTCCCAAAAAAGGTGCATTTATAATCCGATTTAATTGAAATTTGACACATTGACTTATGTTAGGCTTTTCGACATCCATGTTGTATATGGTTCAGAACGGTTTATTTTTAGAAAAAGAGCAAAATTTTGTTAGATATAATTGAACAATGACTTGTACTTATTAGTATTTGGTCCAAATCGGATCATATTTCGATATAACTGCTATGGGATATAAGGTATGCAATTTTCACTGGATTTTGATGAAAGGTGGTTTACATATATACCCGAGGTGGTGGGTATCCAAAGTTCGGCCCGGCCGAACTTAACGCCTTTTTACTTATTTTTGATCTTCATGCCAGGATTCAATCCCCACACATTTAGGTGGACATGCTAAGTTCTACGACACGATGGCGTGGTTCTATCTTATTAATCCTCTGGAGATAAATTATATGTTAGACAAAATTAAGTCCAAACGCTGCCCATTGGACGTTAATATGTGGCCCAACGCATGTCAACAAAGCTAAAATTTGCCAATAAAAAACCAAATTCCTTTTATTCTTCGCTTTCAATCAAAATGTATATCTTTGCTCCCCCTGTTGCAGACATGGAAGCAAGTAAGGTAAGGTTCAGATTGCTTTGCCTTTGACACGCAAACTTATTTAACAAAGACGTTGTACCTATTGTTTACAGATATGCTTGGACGCACTAATTTCGCCTCTTTTCATTATTGAGTTCATATACATGAAGTATCTACCTTGACAATATAAATGTTAACTTTTATTTACAATTATTATCTTGTCTCAAAAAGGCATGATGAAACTTTCAATAAAAACAAAGTACTTCATAGTCTGCCCTTTTTACGGTGCTGCAATGCCAGAAGTTAACTTTAACTTGATCCTATTTTTGTTAACGATGGTACTTGCTGCCTTTTACACTTTACAACCTTACATGAGAATGTATTGACACATTATTGCTATGAACTCAGTGGCGGAGAGGGGAAGTGTTCCCACCATACACAAATACTTATAACACAATTTATTACCTCATGACATAAAAAATATAGCTCTAATCATAAAATCTGGCAAAACGAAAGCCACGAATTGGTGCGATTTGGTACTGACCCCACAATAAATATTTTGGCGTTTCATTTTATTGCCGGCAGCAGCATCAGCATCAGTAACAGTATCAGCCACGACAGCAGCCCACCAGAAAACCGAACTTATGAAAAACTACAACTTCAGCAAAAGATAATCAAAACTACTAAAACCAACCCATAAATTGTGGTTGGCCGCTGCATACAAGGGACAATGACGGCGGCGACAGCCATGCCAGCTCTTTGGAAAATCTACAATTTGGTAATAACTTTAACAATAATTGTGCAGAACAGCCAACAAATGCGAGCATCTAAAAAAAAAAAAAACAATTGTAAAAAAAATCATTGGGAATTCTTTGAAACAAACAAACAGAGAAAAACTAACTTTTTGGCATTTCAAATCTTAACGTCTTTGTTTGCTTTGGTTCCGCCCAATGCTAACTGTTGGGAGGGAGAAAGGAAATAACAAAACGGACATTAATTTTTATGCAAATTCCTTGGTACACATAAATAAATACGAACATATTCAAACGACTTGCAGATAAATAAATATATAGTCAACTATTCAACATTCTGACTATACAAGCGAAAAACTTTCCCATTTTATTATGGAAGATGTGGGTCACCAATCACATGGTCTTTAAATGCCAACTTTATATTAGAGATAACTTTTTTACTGGCGCTCCATCAAAGGTATGGGAGAGTTTTTTTCTTTTAGATTTCGCTTAAAACACCTGCATTTAAATTACGAATTTTAACGAACGCATATAAATATGTCTCTTGAACAATTTTCATACGCTTCATGCAAATAAAGGCATAAATATGGCAAATTTTAAGAACCATTGTTTCAAATGATCAATGATGTGCATTTAAAAAAAAAATACATGTAATATTAGAAAAATTGGCCAAGCTTAGGCCCCTGGTAACTTTTTACAATACTTATAATGAACTAGAACAGAAATTACAGATTTGGCAAATTGCTTTCGATCTTAGAGCACTGTGGTCAAGATCCAACAAACGTGCCAAGTATTCGAGGTTCCTTTTTAGTTTCTAGAGCACACAACAAGCCGATAACTGGCAAAGGTGTATATCCATAGTGGCATAAGGCGGATTAACATGTGCACCCTCTTTTCATCCTAACCTCACCTAGTACTTACCACAAATATCACTACTTTAATTCAATTTAACTGCGCTTTAGTACTTTTACCTATTTCACAGGAAAATTGGTAATTTTTCTGCTGAAATGCTTCTAAACGAATTGAAAAAGCAAATCAAAAATTTGCGACGTGCAGACCGTTGTGAGAAAAACAAACAAATCGGTATACATACCAAAATTAACTAAATACGAAAATTTGCAAAGATTCTGACAAAATACGTCGAAAAAATAATTTCCCTTTCGAGTATGTGCAGAATATTTGCAGATTTTTGGTCATAAATACAATAAAATGTCCAGAAATGATCGAAAGAAGTCTGACCGAAAATCTTTTAAATTTCTAAGGAAAATTTTAAGTCCCCAATATACTACACCCAGAGAAGGTTGATACCAAACGTGCTCATTTTAGTACCATACAGTATTGATAGTAAAACAACACCGTATGGTACAAAAACAATACCGGATGGTATGGATGAAATAAAATGATTAGAATCGTTTGGTACTAGCCCTAATACCGAATTGGTATTGGTTTTAATAACAATTTGTTAATGGTTTCAGCATCAGACCATTATTGGTTTTAGTACCAAACCGTTATTGATAAACCTTATTGTCAAGTAGGATCGTGCCAAGTTCGGTCGAGCAGAATCTTATATACCCTCCCCCATGATAGCATTTGTCAAGTTCTTTGCGCGTCATTTCATTTTAGGTAAACAAAGAATATTGGATAAGAATTGTTATGCTATGGAGCTTTGGAGCTATCAAGTTATAGTCCGACCATAAGGGAATTGAATCTTGAAGACCATATTAGAAGTCATTGTGTAATATTTCAGTCCAATCTTGCAGGAGCTCAAGAAGCAAACTCGATTTATACGGGAGCTGTATCAGGCTAAAGATCGATTCAGATTGGTCACGTATGTTGAAGGTCATGGGAGAACCCGTTGTAAAAAATGTCAACCAAATCGGATAAGTTATGGACCGATTTGAACCATACTTAGCAAAGTTTTTGAAACTCACAACAAAACAATTCATGCAAAATTTCATAAAATCGGATGAGAATTGCGCCCTCTAGTGGCTCAAGAAGTCATGGTCCAAGATCGGTTCATATAGCAGGATGGACAAACGGACGGACATGGCTAGATGGAACTACAATAAAATGTCATGAAGATCAAGAATATATACACTTTTTGGACTCTTAAACGAATATTTCGAGGTGTTACAAACGGAATGACGAATTTTGTATACCCCCCACCCTATGGTGGAGGGTATAAAAAATAATGTTACATCATGGCCAACCTCAATTCTTTGTATTCAGCAATTGATATTGTATGCATTGATTACCAGAAGTGGTTTTCATATGAATACATCAACACAGCATCGTTTTCCACACAAGAGACTTTCATGTTTTTAATGTAGAATGTCCTTAGAATTTGTACTATTTCCATTTTCACCGCCTTCGAGAATTTGAACAGGTTTTAATGCACTTAAATTGTATTAAAACATTTTATTTATTTGTTTAACAATTTTTTTTTTCTCAAACAAATATTTTAACTACAATAGCTCAACAACACTTCTGGAACGATGACAAGAATACAAATGTGACGCAGTCAATTTGTGATAGGCTCCTTGAATTGATACCAAATAGCATTCACAATCTTTGCCAATGTCGCGAACAAAATAATACACGGGGCTATTGGAAAGAACCATAATTTTTCTATCAGTGTACATGCTGATTATGCTCAGCATTTTGGCGGCGTCATATAAACCAGTAAACTATAATTTGGTGGTGGTTATACAAACTTTTAAAAATCCAATAAAATGCCATTTTTATACCCACCACCATGGGATGGGAGTATACTAATCTAGTCATTCCGTTTGTAACACCTCGAAATATTCGTCTAAGACCCCATAAATTCTTGATAGTCTCGACGCTCTGAGTCGATCTAGCCATGTCCGTCCTTCCGATCGTCTTTCGACATCACGATAGCGGTCGAATGCGTAAAGCTAGCCGTTTGAAATTTTGCACAGATACTTAGTATTGATGCAGGCCGTTGGGGATTGCAAATGGGCCATATCGGTTCAGATTTGGATATAACTCCCATATAAACCAATCCCCCGATTTGACTTTTGAGCCTCTGGAAGCCGCAATTTTCTTCCGATTTGGCTGAAATTTTGCGCAAAGTGTTTTGTTATGACTTCCAACAACTGTATGAAGTACGGTTCAAATCGGTTTATAACCTGATATAGCTCCCATATAAAACGTTCTCCCGATTTGACTACTTGAACCCCTAGAAATCTTAATTTTTATCCGATTTGGCTGAGACTGTGCACATGATGACTTGCAACAACTTTGTTTAGTACGGTCTGAAACGGTCTATAACCTGATATAGCTCCCATATAAACCGATCTCCCGATTTGACTTCTTGTGCTCCTGGAAGCCTCAATGTTCATCCGATTCGGCTGAAACTTTGCACATGATATTCCTTTATGACTTCCAATGACTGTACCAGAATACGGTCCGCATCGGTGCAAGAATCTGATGTAGCTCCCATATAATCCGATCTCCCGATTTGACTTCGTGAGCCCCTGGAAGCCTAATTTTCATCCGATTTGGATGAAACTTTCACATGATGTTCCTTAATGACTTCCAACAACTGTATCAAGTACGGTTCAAATCGGTTTATAACCTGATATAGCTACCATGTACACCGGTCTCCCGATTTGACTGCTTAAGCCCTTACAAGCCGCAATTTTTGTCCGATTAGGCTGAAATTTTTCATGTGGTGTTCTGTGAAGACTTCAAACATGTATGTTTTGCACGGTCCATATCGGTCTATAACCTGATATAGCTCCCATATACACCGATCTTCCGATTTGACTTCTTGAGCCCTTACAAGCCCCAATTTTTGACAGATTTGACTGAAATTTTGCATGCGGTGTTCTATTACGACTTCCAACAACTGTGCCGTATATGGTCCAAATCGGTCTATATCCTGATATAGCTCAGATGTAAGCCGGTCTCTCAATCATCCTTGTTCGGTACCTAGAAACTTTAATTTTTGCTGGTTTGATAGAAGTTTGGTATCTTATATATAAAAATTAATTTGTGTTTGTTTGTAGGTTTGTTTGTTTGTAGGTTTGTTTGTTTGTAGGTTTGTTTGTTTGTAGGTTTGTTTGTGTGTTCCTTATAGACTCAAAAACGGCTGAACCGATTTTCGTGAAATTTTCACAGATGGTGCATAGTGATCCCGTGATGAAAATAGGGTATTACATTTTTTGATATCTGAAGGGGAGCGGACCCTCCCCCTTACCCTCATTTTCAGAAACGCCAGATCTGGGAGAAGGGTAGTGCGATTTAAGCGAAATATGGTACCATAAAAATAAAAATTTGGTATCCAAATTTCGGACCTTAAAACCTACCAAATATATATTTAGACCAATAACGACAATATGGGACTCAAATGAAAGGTATTAGAGATAAGAAAACGTATCTGATATCCAATTGTCGGACCAAGTGCTCGGGGGACCACCCAAAGCCCCAAAACACCCCTAAATCGGACATATTTACCGACCATGGCAATATGGGACTCAAATGAAACGTATTTGCGAGTATAATACGAATCTAATATCCAAATGTGGGGCCACGTTTCTGGGGGTCCACTCCTTCCCCAAAACACCCCCAAACAGGACTTATTTACTGACCATGGGAATATGGTCAATATTCAATATTCGGGAAAAGTGTCTTTGGGCCACCCCACCCCCACAACACCACCCAAATAGTAAGTATTTTCTGACTATTGCAATATGAGGCTCAAATAAAAGGATATTTAAATTGGAACACGAATCCGATATATATATTCAAAGCCAACTCACTGAGTGACCGCCCATCCCCCAAAACACCCCCAAGCAGGTCATGTTTGCCGACTATGGAAATATGGGGCTCAAATTAAAGGTATGTGTGAGTAGACCACGTGTCTGATATCAACATTAGGGACCAACTGTTTACCGGACGCCCCACCACCATAACCCCAAATAGGACGTCTTTACTCACCATGACAATTTGGGTCTTAAAGAGAGTGGAACTAAATATTCATAGATTTTAGGTCCAATACCCCAAACCGGACATATTTGCTGACTTTTGCAATAAGGATTTTAAATGGTATTAAAAAACGAATTTGATATCCAATTTTGAGGGCAAATAAAATAAATGATTTATAGATATATGAGAATAGAGCACGCTGCTGATATATTTTCCGGGCTTAGTGTTTGGGGGACCACCCCAAACCCCAAAACACCCCTAAATCGGTCATATTTACCGACCATGTCAATATGGAGCTTAAATGAAAGGAATTGGGGGGTAGAGCAAGAATTGATACCCTTTTTCGGGACCAATTTTCTGGGGGTCTACCCATTTCCCAAAATACCCCCAAAGGGAAAAAATTTGTCGACCATGCCAATATGTGGCTCAAATGAAAGGTATTTGAGATTTGAAAACTAATTGGTAACCTATTTTGGAGCCATGTGTTTGGGGGACGCCTCATACTGTAAACTCCTCTTAAGCCAATGGCAATATGGGGTTTAAATAAATGGTATTTTAGAGAAGAGCACGATGCTGATATTTTTTCAGGGCCAAGTATCTGGGGGACAACCTCTCCCCCGAAAACACCACTAAATCAGACATCATGAGAATATCGGGCTGAAATGAAGTATTTTAAGAATGGAGTACACCTTACATCCAAACTTAAATTCGTAGACCAATAAAGGTCATATGGGATTCAGATAGAAACACTTTTATTATTAAACTGTTAGTCAAGTTAGCATGGAATTTCACTAAAGGATTTTTAATTGTCGAAAACAAATATTCCAAGGAAACTTTTGTTCCATATAAAGTAAAAGAAGGCGCAGCGGAGTGGGCCCGGGTCAGCTAGTATAGAATAAAATAATGCCGTTCAAATTTACTTCGTTAATTTTTAGCAGAATCCATGGTGGTTGGTTCCCAAGATTTGTATTTTGTAATTCCTTGTATTTGTAATTCCTTCACTGTATTTCGTAATGTATTAGCATTGACTCTATTCTAATGATAGGCTTCAAATTGCTTGAATATGTCAATCTGCAACCCCAATCTTAATGATAAATGACCATTAGTTAATAATATTTAGAATTATTATAGCAACCCTTTGAATGGCAAATTGAACTGGGCCCTACTACTCTTACAAGAAACACAAAAACGACAAAAACTCATAAAAAACTTAAAATTTGCATATATTTGATTCGATGCCATAAAACATGCCCACCACTACAAAAGCCAAATTAATTGATTATTATGGGATTTCGAGAACACTAGAAGTCAAAACAGAAATCAATTTCGAACCTTTCAGATACTTAAGTCGAAAACCTCCAAGCACTTTTTTAACGAAAAGAGAAAAAGAAAAAAAAAAAACGTATCCCCAATAGTAGCATGGGAGCTGAGGCAAAAGTATTCCCCAAAAAAAACATAAAAAAGAACAAAGAAGAAGCAAAAGGTGGAATAAGTTGGCATTAATTTTAATTTATGACATTGTTTATAATGTATCCGTTTCGTCGGGAATTTTAATAATTTATGAGCTTTTCAAAAGAATCCCAAAACAAACTGCACACTGAAACTGAAATTGAATTGATTTCTGTTGAACAGCCTCGCCGCCGCCACCGCCGCACATTCAGCTTCTTGGATTTCAAGTCCGCATCGTTGCGATGATGACACTCAAGCTGATGGAGGTAGTAAAAAACACACACCTTTAACTTCGGTCAAAGCAAAAAGTGTGCAAATACTAGAAAAGTGGTCGGGTCTCTGCATCTGACAGTAAGAGTTTTTCCACATGTGGTTGTTTTCCCTTTAAGTTTGACTTTTATGGAAGTTTTTAGAGCATCGGCGAGGTGTAACATCATGTCTGCTTTGCCTCTTCAACGTACATGGCGTGTGAGGGTGCCATTTACAAAGTGTGATTCTTGTTAAAATCGGGTATTAAAATGGTACCAAACGAAACCATAAAATGGCATTAAAGAGTGCTTCCAGCGCAGATTTCTTTTCATTTTCACATATGTCAAAGGAATCGTTAAGGATTTTATGGCAGAGAAACAATGAATGGAAAAAACCAAACAAAACCACGCACACAGTCAAAACAGCACAGTGGGAATGGTTCTTTCAGAGTTGCACACTGTAGGACAAAAAATATTTTTTCCACGACTTTAAATGAAATGGTACAGAAGACTAAATCGTCACTTTACAGATATTCATATGTAATTGTAAAGTAGGGCTGAGCGAAAATTGTAACTGATTGTCGGTTCATATGTGAGCGCTGAAGCAGGAGAGCAATTTTTAGAACCCGGAGGGGTTTTCAATCTCAAAATCCGCTCAGTTCGGACAAAACAAAAAGCTTTTAAATACACGTTTTTATACTCTCCACCATCAAAATATTGATCTGTGACCCAACAAAGTATACGAGGGTTGCCATTTATATTTCGGGGTTAGAGAAGAAAAACAAATATTAATCATCGAAAATCGCTTTATTGTTTTTCAAAATATTCCCTATTAAGATCCATACACTTTTACATGCGTTTGAACCAATTGTCGAATCACGTTTGCCACTCTAATTGTGATATCTCCAAAACATGCTTTCAGAAAGCATCAACCGCTTCTTCGGGTGTCGAAAAACGTTGACGGGAATAAGAAGAGGACATTCGGTGCCATGTCAGGACTATACGGCGAATGACTCATCAAATCGATGTTTTGAGCGCTCAAAAATGCAGTTGTTTGAGCCGATGTGTGAGAGCTCGCATTTATCCGTCTTCGGTAGTTGGAGTGATCCGTCTTTGGCGGTTGGTTTTCCTGATTTCTTGGAAGACAACTGACAAACAAATGGTTGTGTACCACTCAGAATTGATTGTTCTGCGTTGTTCTAGATGCATGATTGCGAGTTCAGTTTTTCCGAAAAAATAGGCGATTATTTGCTTGGAAGTGCTTCATGCGCGAGTAACTTTTGTTGGATTTGGCTCATTTTGAAACACCCATACAGTCGACTGCTGTTAACTTTCGGGCTCACACGCGTAAATCCATGAATCATCACCTATTACGATGACGTGTCTCAAAGCACCGCGATCGAATTATTTAAGCATTTCTTTTGACCAGTCAACACGATCCTTTTTTTGAGCGATTGACAAATTGTGTGGGATCCAACGCGACAAAATTTCTTAAACGATCAAATGTTCATGCAATATTGAAAATTGAATGCCTAAGGTTGTCTCAATCTCTCGATAGGTCACGTGACGATCTTGCAATATCAGTTGGCGCACAGTATCAATGGTTTTTGGAACCACAGCTGATTTTGAACGATCTTTACAAAATTCGTCTTGGAGTGAACTTCACCATACCATCGATAAACACTGGTCCTTAATGGAGCTTCATCGCCAAAAATTCAATTGAGTTCATCGATGCAATGTTGCTGAGTTAATCCACGTCGAAAGTTGTAAAAAATAATCGAAAATGTTCACGGGTTAATTCCAATTTTTGGTCTAGATGAATATTTTAAGTTACTGTAAACAACACGAATAGCGCTCTTATGTCAAAAATTTCAGAGTATAACCTAAAAAAATGTCAAGCTTTACGATAGAGCTGCCAGTTGCCAGATTGCAACACAAGGGTTGTCCAATCCCTAAATATAAAAGGCAACCCTCGTATATAATAATGATCTTTTTGATTGGCCGTCCGTCTGTTGAAATCACGATAGCACTCTGACGAATAAAGATATACGCTTGAAATTTTTCACATACATTTCTAAAGGATGCAGGTCCTAAGGGTATGCAAATGGGAAATATCGCATAAACCGATCCCCCAATTTGACAACTTGAGCCCCTAGAATTCGCAATTGGCTGAAATTTTAAACAAAGTGTTTTGTTATGACTCGCACCATTTATGGCAAGTACCCTTCAAATTGGTCTTAAAACTAAGGGAGCTCCCATAAAATTCGATTTCCCGCTGTGAGATCTTGAGCCCCTGGAAAGCGCAATTGTTCCGATTTGGCAGAAATTTTGTACGTTTTATTCTGATATGATTCTAACATGAGTGGTAAGTAGCGTTCAAGGCGGTGTATAACGTGATATAGCTCCCTTAAAAACCGATCTCCTGATTAGTCCTCTACTTCCAAAAAAATTTTTGGCTGATTTGCAGAAATTTTCTACGTACAGTACACATAGGTATGCCCTTCAACTAAGTTAATTTTGGTACATTTAAAGTAAAATCTATGGTGGTGGATTCCCAAGATTCAGCCCAACCGATCTTACTTTTTATACCCACCACCATAGGATTGGGTTGCACTCAACCACATTTGTTATTCAAGACAGCAAAAATGTTTGCTATAACAGCAGTTTTTGTCTGCTGAAAATGGTAAAGCAGACATTACTGCCATTTCAGTAAACATAGGGCTGCTGTATTAACAAACATTGCTTACTAATATTTCAACCAACAAAATCTAATGTTTTAAGTGCAAAAGTCTGCGGAAAAAATGTTATGCTACTTTTTATTGCTGCCTGTTACTTGGTTTGATTACTTTAGGCATTTTTATACCCTCCACCATAAAATAGGGGGTATACTAATTTCGTCATTCTGATTGTAACTACTCGAAATATTCGTCTGAGACCCCATAAAGTATATATACTCTTGATCGTCGTGAAATTTTATGTCGATCTAGCCATGTCCGTCCGTCTGTCCGTCCGTCCGTCTGTCTGTCGAAAGCACGCTAACTTCCGAAGGAGTAAAGCTAGCCGCTTGAAATTTTGCACAAATACTTCTTATTAGTGTAGGTCGGTTGGTATTGTAAATGGGCCATATCGCTACATGTTTTGATATAGCTGCCATATAAACCGATCTTGGGTCTTGACTTCTTGAGCCTCTAGAGCGCGCAATTCTTATCCGATTGGGATGAAATTTTGCACGACGTGTTTTGCTATGATGTCCAACAACTTTGCCAAGTATGGTTCAAATCGGTTTATAACCTGATATAGCTGCCATATAAACCGATCTTGGGTCTTGACTTCTTGAGCCTCTAGAGCGCGCAATTCTTATCCGATTGGGATGAAATTTTGCACGACGTGTTTTGTTATTATATCCAACAACTGTGCCAAGTTTGGTTCAAATCGGTCCATAACCTGATATAGCTGTCATATAAACCGATCTTGGGTCTTGACTTCTTGAGCCTCTAGAGGGCGCAATTCTTATCCAATTTGAATGAATTTTGACACGTTGTATTTTGTTATGATATCCAACAACTGTGCCAAATATGGTTCAAATCGTTTCATAACCTGATATAGCTGTCATATAACAGATCTGGGGACTTGACTTCTTGAGCTTCTAGAGGGCTCAATTTCTATCCGATTTGGCTGAAATTTCGCAAGACGTTTTTTATTGTTACTTTCAACAACTATGTCAAATAAAGTACAAGTCGGTTCATAACCTGATATAGCTGGCATATAAACCGATCTGGGATCTTGACTTCTTGAGCCTCTAGAGGTCGCAATTATTATCCGATTTGCCTGAAATTTTGTGCGACGGATTCCCTCATGACCATTAACATACGTGTTTATTATGGTCTGAATGGGTCTATAGGCCGATACAGCTCACATATATTGATCTTTCTATTTTACTTCTTGAGCCCACAAAGGGCGCAAATCTTATTCGAATTGGCTGACATTTTACACAGGTCTCCAACATATAATTTAATTGTGGTCCAAACCGGACCATATCTTGATATCGCTCTAATAGCAGAGCAAATCTTTTCTTATATCCTTTTTTTTTGCCTAAGAAGAGATGCCGGGAAAAGAACTCGACAAATGCGATCCATGGTGGAGGGTAAATAAGACTCGGCCCGGCCGAACTTAGCACGCTTTTACTTGTTTAGAATTTTTTTAGAAATTTTTTGGAAGAGATAATTTTAATTTGTGGAATATTACTGAAAAGAAGCTATCTGATCCATCCTTTGGTATAAACCTCGAAATGTGGCTTAGCTAGCTCTCATTTTTTGTTATTGCTTTACTAATGTGTATATGACTGGCAAGGCCTTTTGTTTCAAAATTTAAAGAAAAAAGGTTGTCCAAAGTATTAATTCAGTTGTGATTATAAACATCCACTGAGACACACATTTACATACGTGTTCTATTTTTATACCCTCCACCATAGGAAGGGGGTATACTAATTTCGTCATTCTGTTTGTAACTCTTCGAAATATTCGTCTAAGACCCCATAAAGTATTTATATTCTTGATCGTCATGCATTTTAAGTCAATCCAACCATGGCCGTCCGTCCGTCTGTCGAAAGCACGCTAACTTTCGAAGAAGTAAAACAAGCCGCTTGAAATTGTGCACAAATACTTCCTATTAGTGTAGGTCGGTTTGGATTGTAAATGGGCCATATCGGTCCATGTCTTGATAAAGCTGCCATATAATCTGATATTGGATCTTGACTTCTTAAGCTACGAGAGGGCGAAATTCTTAACCGACTTCGCTGAAATTTTGCGTCAAGTGTTTTGCTATGAATTCCAACAACTGAGCAAAGTATGGTTTAAATCGATTTATAACCCGATATAGCTGCCATATAAAGCGATCTTGAATCTTGACATCTTGAGCCACTATTGTGCGCAATTCTTATCCGAATTGGATGAAATTTTGAATGACGTATTTTGATACGACTACAAACAACTGTGCCAAATATGATTCAAATCGGTCCATAACGGTCCAGGGATATTAACTTCTTGATCCTCTAGAGGGCGCAATTATTATCCGATTTGACTGAAATTTTGTACAATGGCTTATCCCATGACCTTCAAAATAGATGTTAAATATGATCTGAAACGGCCTATAGCCTGATACAGCTCCTACATAAACCGATCAATCTATTTTACTTCTTGAACCCCTAAAGGACGGAGTTCTTACTAGAATTGGCTGACTTCTACTATGGTCTCCAACATTCTCCTCAATTACGATCCAAATCGAACCATAACTTGATATAGCATAGCTATTCTTTTCTTTTATCCTTTGTTTGCCTAAAAAGGGAAATCGGGAAAAGAACTCGACAAATGCGATCCATGGTGAAGGATATATAAGATTCATAATCAAACAGCAGCCATTTTCAGCAAACAACAGACTTTACGGCAGTAAGCTTGCTACTCTGAAATTGCAGTACTACTGCAGTAATAACAGAACTACTACTACAATTGCAGCAAAATTAACTACTAATATTCAGCAGACAATGTTTGCTATTTTCAGTAAACTTTTTTTATGAGTATATACTAATTTCGTCATTCCGTTTGTAACACATTTAAATATTGATCTAGCACCCCATAAATTATAAATATTCCTGATCGTCTCGACATCCTGAGTCGATCTAGCCATGTCCGACCGTCTGTCTGTCGAAACCACGACAGCGGTCGAAAAGTAAAGCTATCTCTTGAAATTTTGAACGGATTCTTTATATTGATGTAGGTCGTTGAGGATTGCAAATGGGCCATATCGGTTCAGATTTGGATATAGCTCCCATATTAACCGATCTCTCGATTTAATTCTTCTTGAGCCCTTGAAGCCCTTATTTGTGTCCAATTTCGATGAAACTTTGCAAATAGTGTTCTGTTATGACTTCCAACAACTGTGCGGTCCAAATCGGCCTATAACCTGATATAGCACCCATGCGAAACGATTTCCCGATTTAACTTATTGAGCTCCTGGAAGCCGAAATTTTACCCACTTTGGATGAAACTTTGCAAAAAGTTTTCTGTTATGACTTCCAACAACAGTGCCAAGTACGGTTTAAATCGGTCTATAACCTGATATAGCTCCCGATCTCCCGATTTGACTTCTTGAGCCCCTGGAAGCCGCAATGTTTTGCCCGATTTGGCTGAAACTTCGCAAATAGTGTTCTGATATGACTTCCAACAACTGTGCTTAGTACGGTTTAAAGCCGCAATTTTTGCCGGATTTGGCTGAAATTTTGCGTGCGGTGTTCCGCTATAACTTCCAATATCTGTGCCTAGTACGATCCAATTCAGTCTATAACCTGATATAGCTCCCATAAAACAGATTTCCCGATTTAATTTCTTGAACCCCTGAGAGCACAAATTTTTGTCCGATTTGGCAGAAATTTTGCATGTGGTGTTCCTGTTTCCCGATTTGACTTCTTGAGCCCCTGGAAACCGCACAAAAGCGGACGAGCTTGCGAGACTAAGAACCGCCTTACACATTCCAATGTAACTGGAATCTGTATGCCTTTAGCAAAATGTAAAGTTTTTAGGATCAGGCGTGAAAGGCAACGAATGACAGAAGATCACAATGAGGGGGCTGTGAACACTCGAGCTTTATGTGGCCCAATGTAGACCGGAAGTGGTCTACCGCTTTGCTGACGCTGGCGAGAACAAACGTCTCAGAAATTGTGTCCGTTATGACATGTCACCGTTTGTTCAGAAAACATGCTGACAGGAATAGGAAAAACATACTATAGAACATCTGATGTATGTGTGTCCTGCACTGGCAGTCAGAAGGAGTTCCACTTTAGGTTCTCATGCCTTTAGGAACGTGTCTTATTAAGCGGATGTCAACATTCGAAAGTTTTTGAACTTTTTAAAGCGATATGGGTGGTTTAACGGTAAGGACTAGAAGGCATCTTCCTTCTCCTGTTCCTGTGGTATCAAAATGGGCGAGAACATCTAAGTGAGTTTATATGGCATACTGCCATATAAACTTAAACCAACAACACTTCGTAAAGTCAGTGGACCATTTTTGAATTTAGTCCTTTTTTCATTCTCTTCGTCATATTGGAAACATTTATTGTGCTCCAACCTTACACTTTTGAATGCGGTGCTTTCAGTTTAGTTTAGGCCAGGAATCATTCCCAGTTACTTAATTCTATTGGGCTTTAAGATAGTTGTATTTAGGAAATGTGCATTCCCATAATGACCAATTTGGCATTCATGTAAACAGGCAGATCTTCGTCTTTTCAGGATTCTCGTCGAAACTTCTTACGGGATGTCCTGCGAAATCTTGTTTTTTACCTCTATATCATGGTACTCGTAGCTTATTCACGTTTTCCAGCGTATCGGTTTAACCGATACTGGTCTAAAGATTAGAAAAACGTGTCAAGCCCAAATGCATAACACCAGTGTCTTCAAACGACCCTTCCAACTTCTGCAGTCCCCTTAACAAAGGCATGATGTTGCCATTGTAAACTTCACATATTTCTGATCATACTGACTGTATTCAACAATGCCTTAAATTTAAGATAGGTATAATGTTAAGCTAGATTGGTCCACCAGTCTCCCTGGGAGTTTTGCTAGCTAAGGTTTCCACAGCAAGCTTGCTTTTGGATTATAGACCTATGTAAGTTAGAATTTACACTATTGAAGCAAGTTTACTTATTATCTAGCTCCACTGTCTAATCAATGCATCGACACTTGATGTGTGCGGTGTATTGATGGTAGCAGTTAAAATCAAAACATTGTGTCAAAATCTATGGAATATTTATCTCTATCCACAATCATCTGAGGACGGGTGTTTATAAGAAGTGTTATATTCCCTACAACCGTAAAGAGATGGTGATTGAGACAAGAGCCCAACCGCCAACAACTTGTCGAGACGCATGTATCACACCAACGTTAAAATGTCAATTTACACAACGTCATTAAAAATCTTTCGTGGCTGCCAGTGTTTCCCGAGAAATATTTATGATCCGACTCCTTCTATGCTAGTCCAAAGCAAAGAGTGGCTGAGCTCTTCGATATCAAAATCGCTGTTGATGACCACGTCCATAGACATGTTCATATAGCATATCATGAAGCATCATAACGTCTATGATGTACACACAACATAACCAATAATGGATATCCTCGTATCATTGTATGAGGCATTTATTGTTGGCGTGTACAAGCAAACATGTTTAACGATAAATTACGGTTTTTGGAAATTACATAGGATGGTGATAAAATATGTTTTGACGGAATTGATTGCCATTGTGGTACTTTGTATTGGCCGCGTTTACAAAGTACAAATTTGAATTGCTGGCCTATTGTATTATGAACAATAATTTTCAAAATAGGCACCATAAGCATAAGTCAACTAAAGAGGTGATGCTGAGTTAAGGCCGAAATTATTCAACCTAACTTACATAGAATATCACCGTAGTGCATAGGTTAGGTGACAACTCCTAGCCTTGAGCTCCAAAACCATAGCAACCACAATATCTATGGCGGTATGGAAAAAGCGGCATTGAAAATATCGAACAAAGAATTTCTATTTATTTTGAGTATTTGAGTGGAGGCCACCCTGGCGTAGGAACAGCGGGGATATTCCTCTTATATCAATGAGTGCTGTCTGATACAAGTTTAAGCTCAATGATGGGGGACCTCCTTATTATTGACGAGTACCAACGGCTTATTACTTATAACATACCTCACAAGTGTCACCAGCACTAGGAGGCGATAATGCCGCATCCGAACGGCTAATTACCTAAGGTATATCTCACAAGTGTCATCAGTACTAGGAGGGAATAACCACGCTGAAAATGTTTTCTATTGTTCTCGCCGGGGTTTGAACCCACGCGTTCAGCATCAAAGCAGACGTACTAATCTACTTTGGCCCGGATGTGTTGTTGAGTTGAATGGACGGGTTATTTCGCTGCTCAAGAATGTCTATAAACCTGGTATAAAGCAGTAATTTACGCAAAAAATTCTACTGCCACTCAATAATAGCTCCGACTGTATAATCATCTAGTCGGTTAGGGCCCAGGGGTAGACTCGGAGTGGACTCCAAAGCCTTAGCAGATGCGGCCGCAGCATGTTGTGACTTCGGCTGATGAAGCGGCTGCGCAAGGCTCTACTAACAGATAAGGGCTTTGGATGAAGACAACTGGTTCGAGTCTTGAAGACAAGGCTGTTCATATAGGGTGATTTTTTAGCTATTATCTTTTTCGCAATACAGGTTTAAACAGCTCACGCACTATTCGTGCCTTGTTTTTCTTGTCAAACATCTTCAGTTTGATCTACAATTTAACCATGAATCGTCTTACAGACGAACAGCGCTTGAAAATTATTGAATTTTGTCTATCAAAATGCGTGCTCTGTTAAGAAATTTCATTGCGCGCTTCATTGTGTTCTGCGCCGAAGCTCATTTTTGGCTAAATAGGTACGTTAATAAGCAGAATTGTCAATTTTGGAGTGAATATCAGACAGAAGTATTGCAAGAGCTATCAATGCATGCAGAAAAAGTCACAGTTTGAAGCGGTTTATGGGCTGGTGGCATCATTGGACCGTACTTCTTCTAAGATAATGCCAATCGTAACGTAACTGTGAATGATGAGCGCCATCGTGAGATAATATCCAACTTTTTTTTCTCAAAATGCAACAGCTTGACTTTCATGACATGTGGTTTCAACAAGACGATGCCACACAGCACGCGTTACAATGGACCTATTGAGAGGCGAGTTCGGTGAAAATTTTATTTCACGTTCGAGACCGGTCAATTGGCCGTGTTGATCGTGCGATTTTAGACTATTTTTTTTTTTGGGCTATGTTAAAGCTCACATCTATACAGACAAGCCCGCTTCAATTGACGCATTGAAAGACAATATTGAAGCATTTGTTCGTAAGATACCAGCCGTGAAAACTCAGCAGTTTTTGCTGAAGATTCACATCTCTAAAGAAGGTCCCCCCGCTTTAATCGAAAGAGGAGGGAAAGGCATCGAGACGGAATACGATGAGCTCCGAGTGGGTCGATCATCCGGTTGGATTAGGCTCAAGTTGTGCGGAAGCTAGGTAGCGGCTAAGGAATTCTAGCAACATGTAAGCCTATTTTATGGGACAAGGCCCGAAGGGCAACGGATGGCAGATAGTAATGAAACTTTAAGAGGTTTACCGCCTTGACCGTTGATTAGAACAGATGTCTCACTAATCGTGTCTGTTCGTCATGATTGAATAACATGATAAAAGGCTTAATATTGAATGCAAAAATCTTCTTTCCCAGACTCATGGGAGAAGATTAAGCCCTGAACTTACTGTTGAAAACACTATAGCGCAAATCACAAGCTCGTATAACAGAGCAATAGCCGAAGACGAAAACCAGTAAGGAAAGGCAAATGTCAAGTCTGCCTACTACTTTTAAGCATGAACGAACGTTAAATCAAACACACCGTGCAACAATTTTTAAAGATCGGACTAAAATGTAGCATCCACAATAATGCATATCGGATGAACGATACATAAGGGAGCTATATCTAAAAATGGATCGATTTTGATGAAATTTTGTGGACAATTTGAGACGTTGAATCAAAAATATCGTGCAAAAATTTGTAAAGATGAAATTTTGCGGACAAGTTGAGGCGTTAAATCAAACACCTAACGCAAAATTTAGTAAAGATTACATCAAACGGGTGGCTGCTACTGCCATAATAGTACTCATCTGATAAATGATATATATGGGAGCTATATCAAAATCTAGACGGAGTTTTCCCATAATCAACAAAGAAATGGAATGTGCAAAATTTTAAGGTAATCCGACAACAAATGGGTCCCGTACCTTGATTACAAGAACACGTGGACAGACAGACAGATGGACATAGCGAAATCGAATCGGGAAGTAATTCTGAGCCAATAGGTATACTTAACAATGCGTCTAGCTCGTCTCCTTCTTAGAGTTGCAAACAAGTGCACAAAGTTGTAATTCCCTGTTCCACCGTTTTGGTGTAGGGTATAAAAATATCAAACCAAAATCAATGGTTTGATATACTGATGTAATACTTCGATCGACAAATGCTGGCTAAATTGTATAAATACCAGGCGACAATATACAAGAGTCCATCACATATGGCGTCGCTAAGACAGTACACGATGCATACAAAACTGTCAAGAAGGAACTCCATGCCACCATAAATAAAAGAAAGACTGAGAGAGGGAAAGGGGAAATGACGAGACTTTATATAAATAACAAGTAAAAGCGTGCTAAGTTCAGCCGGGCCGAATCTTGGGAACCCACCACCATGGATTCTGCAAAAAATTTATACAAAATAAATTTAGTTGAACAAAAACTTTTGCCAAAGTAGCAAAAATTAAAGCTCTAGGAACCGAACAAGAATGATCGAGAAACCGGTTTATATGGGAGCCATATCAGGTTATGGACTGATTTGGACCGCACTTGGCACTGTTGTTGGAAGTCATAAAAGAACACCCCAACAGCCAAATCAGAGAAAAATTGTGGCATCCAGAGGCTAAAGATGTCCAATCGTGAGATCGGTTTATATGGAAGCTATATCAGATTATTAACCGATTTGGACCATACTTGACACAGTTGTTGGAAGTCGTAACAGAACTCTATGCAAAATTTAAGCCAAATCGGAGGATCGGTCTATATGAGAGCTATATCAGGTTATAGACCGATTTGAACTGTAATTTGCGCAGTTGTTGGAAGTAGTAACAGAAGACTATCTGAAAAATTTTAGCCAAATTGGACAAAAACTGCGGCTTGAAAGGGCTCAAGAAGTCGGGAGATAGGGTTATATGGGAGTTATATCAGGTTATTAACCGATTTAAACCATACTTTGCACAGTTTTTGGAAATCATAACGGATCACTACATGCAAAATTTTAGCCTAATCGGACAAATTTGAGGCTTTCAGGAGCTCAAGGAGTCAAATCTAGAGATCGGTTTATATGGGAGCTGTATCTAAATCTGAACCGATATGACCCATTTGCACTCTGCAAAGGCTTACGTCAATATAAAGTGTCTGTGCAAAATTTTAAGCGGCTAGCTTTACGCGTTTGACGCCTATCGAGATTTCAACAGACAGACGGACGGATGGACGGACATGGCTAGATCGACTCAGAATATCGAGACGATCAAGAATATATATACTTTATGGAGTCTTAGACGAATATTACAAGGTTTTACAAACGGAAAGACTAGTTTAGTATACCCCCATCCTTTGGTGGTGGGTATAAAAATCCCTGGGGACTCGGCTATAAAATCTTCATGCAAAAACTCGGAATGAGAAGCTCAGTAGACAAAAGGGATGCGGCTACCATGTTCAACATAGAGAACACACTATTCCTGGGGGTTGAGTTAAGAGAAGGCGTCACTGAAACATGGCCTACCGTGAACATACCACTGTTTATCACTACGAAACTGCAAGCCCGTTCCAAGAGCCTCAAGAACCCGCAGAGGTTAAAGTTAAAGCAGCCAGCCAACCTAACGTGCTGCTCGCAATGTACAACAGCTGCCTGCGAGATGGTATATTTCATGACGCCTGGAAGGTACAATAACTGGTTTTAATTAGTAAAAGAAAGGAGGACCGAGCATCAGCATAGTCATTCAGACTACAGTGCATGCTAGACACAGCTGGTAAACTGATTGAGCGACTCATTTATCCAAGACTCGTTGAAGCCATTGAGGCCAAAACAGAATGAGCGTTGCGTTTAAAAATGCAACTCTGCAAACAAATCCCGTAAAAGCAACACGCAAAAGTTAAAGAATTTTCAACTCTGACGACTGAAATCGATCCGTTTCATGTTTCCTTACGTAAAAAAGTGTTTAGGCACCAAAGTTAAAAATTGATTAACTTTTGAGCGTTGCTTTTGTGGGATTTGTTTGCAGAGTTCCATTTTTCAACGCAACGCTCAAAAACAAAGTTCAACGCGATCATTCTGTTTTGGCCTTCAGAGTCGCGGAAGGTCTTACAATAGAAGGTACGTATTTCGAACCGGGAATTAGACACTAGCATCTCTAAAAGAGGAAGTAAACACAGTGTAAGCAGCACAAGACGTCAGTCATTTTACGCCGATCATAATATTCGCGACACTAGACATAAGGAATGCTCTTAACAACCTGAGGCAAACGTAATACAAGTCGATATATTATTATACGATATTACATGTTCTTAGGTTTTTGATGAGTATAATAAAGTACTACCTGAAATATCGGGTACTAATCCACGACATGATCCACGGCTCAGAAAGTATGCAAGTCACCTTAGGATCCACCCAGGTATCCATATTGGGACCAGACCTTTGGAATGCCTGACCATACCTTCCGATTGGTTTATGCAGCAGTGATATAGGCAAGAACAACAGAAAAGGCCTAACGCAAACTATCCCAAACTATGATTCACACAAAGAGCTGACTGGACTCACATGGATTACAACTGGTATAAAACAGAGCTGCTACTGCTGACAAGACGACACATTCCTCTGAGGAAAGAGACATTATCATCCCCACAAAGACGTCTGTCAAATACCTAGGGTTGAGACTGAATTCTTAATTAACGTACTCGAAACAAATCGAGTACGAAACGATGAAATCAGCAGAAATATTCTCACGGCTAAGCAGGCCAATACAGGTCGACCTCTTTCAAGTAAGAGAAAGCTTCTAATGGAGACCACCAGCAGTTTTTACTGCATGGCTCCGAAATATAGGCGCCGACCCTTGATACGCAGACGAGAGTAAGGAGAATACTATGGATGCAAAGTACAGCAGCACTACGAGTCACATCAGCTTGTCGCAAGGTATACGGAGAAGCCGTCTTTGTAATCGCTTGCGATTATAACCTTATAATTCTAATCGCAACACAAGATCTTTAGAGCCAAACGCGAGCTCGTGGATCAAACTGAACTCGCACGAGTTTTAGAACAAGAGTTGTAAAAGAAGATGGCAACAGAGGTGGTTGAACGAGACACGGGGTAGGTGGTCACACTGACTTAGCCCTGATATATAGACATGGAGAAACAGGAAGCATGGGGACGAGATCTTCTACCTAATCCAGATATTGTCCGGACATGGGTATTTCAGAAAATATTTATATCGAATGGGTAAGTACATTTTTACACCTGCCTGTACAAGGCGGAAGAAGTTGAAGACGACGCAGAGCAAATAATGACTGCAGTCACTGGACTGAGTAACACAGGGAACTAGAAACGTTGTTTCACCTGTCAACATAGCGTAGAAGATGCTGGGATTGGGAGGCAGGCACCAGATACTTGAAGAAATGCTGCGTGGAGGAGAACGTTAAGCACCAAATGAGGGGTAATGCGAATGTAGTTCTGAGGTGGAATCTGTACCCCGAGGTGATATAGGTGGGTTTTTAGCCTGTACCGCCGATTCGACGGAGGTCCGTTTACGACAATAGACGCCATCGTTAGATGCGTAAAGCATTTTCCCTTCCTAACCCGCAAAAAAAACTGCTGTACTGTCCATATTATCCTTAAGGCATTTCATATCCTATCCTCAAAAGGTTGTTTCATAAAAATTGTGTTCATAGGAACTGCTCTTAATGTTATACAAATAAATTCTTAACACTTACTTAATGCCATTATTCACTTGAAAACTTGCTCATATTGCAAGAATAGATTTCTTGGAAATCTTGCCTGGCATCATCATCGTCGTTGTCATGACTTTCATCAATGACCATTTCTTCTTACATCCAAACAACCAAAGGGCAACTTGATCTTTTTTATATCCGCCACATGGGCAAATTTCTGTAAGGGCTGGTGGTATAATATGTTGTGGTTGCATAAGTAAATGGACAGGCGAATGTAGTGACATACAGAATGGTGGAAAAAGTCATCTGAGAAAAGTAAGCATTAAGTTGCACTCATCCCGTGTGGTTTCGCCATAACAAATGCAACATTTTAAGCTTCCTTTGAATGATTCTTGCTCCTCTGTACCAGACATAAACAGGATTAAGGAATACCACAAGGAAAAGTGTGTTGGTGTGGGCGTGGGCACATAGAATAGATAGATAGAGGATTTGTTATATCATATGCCCTTAGCAATGGTATGTTTACATCCGCATTCGTTTAAAAGGATAGTCACAGAACAAAGTAAAGTTAATGGTTTGTTTAACTGGCCCATTAATGTGAAAATATTGTTTTTAATACACCTACAAGTATGAGCTCACTGTAGCTCATCAATGCCCATCATGGCAAGCAAGTGGTGTGAAATGTCCAAGGGTTCAGAAAAGTTTTTGCTATGATAACGAAAACAATTGTAAAGCAAATGAAGAAAATAAGAATTTAAAAAGCCCTTGAGTAAAGTAAAGCGTGCTAAGTTTGGCCGGGATGAATCTTGGAAACCCATGGATTCTGCTTAAAATATATACTTAATGAATTTAGTGTAAGGGCAAGCTTTATGCGTTCGACCGCTATCGTGATTTGGAAAGACGAACGGACGGACATGGCCTTATGCGGCCTTAGACGAATCTGTATAAAATTTCATCTCAATGACTTCGTTTTTAAAAACTGGACCGTGAAAACTACGGCAAATAAACTGATGTACAGAGTACCATTTATCTTGCATAGCCAGATCATTTAAATTCAATATTTCTTTGTGCTTTATGTGTATAGTAGAAGAAGAATATTTCGATATGTTTTGCAAATGCAATAAAAATGGTTAATAACCAGCAGGCAGCATTATCAAAAAGTCTTACAAGAAGGGTGCATAAACTTGATAAATCGTTAAGGACATACAGTCGACAGCCCATACAAGTCGTTGATGACATTTTGATATAGTTGCCGCATAAATCGTGCATGGCATATTAAGCGACATTGTGAACCAACATATAATGAATCAATGAATAATATTCATCAATGAATATAAAGATAATAGAATCACTCATATCTTCGTCAATGACAACATTCCAAAATTTCTTTAAGTTTGTCTTCGATATTAAACAAGTAAAAGCGTGCTAAGTTCGGCCGGGCCGAATCTTATATACCCTCCTCCGCATTTGACGAGTTCTTTTCCCGGCATCTCTTCATAGGCAAAAAAAGGATAAAAGAAAATATTTGCTCTGCTATTAGAGCGATATCAAAATATGGTCCAGTTCGGAGCACAACAAAATTATATGTTGGAGACCTGTGAAAAATGTCAGCCAATTCGAATAAGAATTGCGTCCTTTGGGGCCAAGAAGTAAAATAGAGAGATCGATTTATGTGGGAGCTGTATCAGGCTATAGACCGATTCAGACCATAATAAACACGTATGTTGATGGTCATGAGAGCATCCGTCGTACATCCGTCGTACATCCGTCGTACATTTCAGGCAAATCGGATAATAATTGCGACCTCTAGAGACTAAAGAAGTCAAGGTCCCAGATCGGTTTATATGGCAGCTATATCAGGTTATGAACCGATTTGAACCTTATTTAAAACAATTGTTGAAAGTATTTTATTCGTCATGCATAATTTCAGTCAAATCGGATAGGAATTGCTCCCTCTAGAAGCTCAAGAAATCAAGTACCCAGATCTATTTACATGACAGCTATATCAGGTTATGAACCGTATAGACCTATCATGGGTATTGACTTCTTGAGTCTCTAAAGGGAGCAATTCCTATCCGATTTGACTAAAATTTTGCACGTGGTGTTTTGGTATCACTTCCAACCACTGCGCCAAGTATGGTTTGAATCGGTCTATGTTTTGATATAGCTGCCATATAAACTGATCTTGGGTCTTGACTTCTTGAGCTTCTAGAGGGAGCAATTATCGTCCGATTTTTCTGAAATTTTGCACGTAGTGTTTTGGTATCATTTACAACAACTATGCTTTGTATGATTTAAATCGGTTTATAATCTGGTATAGCTGTCATATAAACCGATATTGGATCTTGACTTCTTGAGCCAATAGAGCGCGAATTTCTCATCCGATTTGGCTGAAATTTTGCACGAGGTGTTTTGTTGTGACTTCCAATAACCGTGCCAGGTATGGCGCAAATCAGTACATAACCTGATATAGCTGCCATATAAACCGATTTGTGATCTTGACTTGTTGAGCCTCCAGAGGGCGCAATTCTCATGGGATTTGGAAGAAATTTTGTAAAACGGCTTCTCTAGTGATTTTCAACATACGTGTCTAATATGGTCTGAATCGATCAGTAGCTTGATACAGCTCCCATATAAACCGCTCCCCCGATTTTGCTTCTTGAGCTCCTACAAGGCGCAATTCTTATCCGAATGAACTGAAATATTACACAATAACTTCTACAATGTTCAGCATTCATTTACGGTTCGAATAGGACTATAACTTGATATAGCTCTAATAGCTCCAATATTCAATATTCTATGTTTGTCTAAAAAGAGATACCGCGCATAGAACTCGACAAATGCGATCAATGGTGGAGGGTATATAAGATTCGGCCCGGCCGAACTTAGCACGCTCTTACTTGTTTTTTTTTTTAATTACATCCACACGTTTTTGTCATTTGAATCAATGAAAATTATTTTGCTTCAAACTGGCAAATCATTGTGTCAGTTATCTTGTTAAATTTTGCAGCATAATTTACAAAAGACCTTGAAATGAAAAATCTGGCAACCAAAAACAAAAATCTGGCACCCAATCTCGCTAGCAAGAAGGCATTTAAGTATTTCAACCAAATTAAATAAAAAATCCAAAAGACGACAACACTGAACCCAATTATAACATAGATTTTCAGCTATTATCTTTTTGGCAATACTGGTTTAAACAGCTCACTAACGTTTCTTGTTTTGTTTCACTGTCAGACATCTTCAGTTTGGTCTATAATTTAAACATGAATCGTCTTACAAACGAACAACGCATGCAAGTTATTGTATTTTATTATCACAATGCGTGCTCTTTTAAGAAAGTTCATTGCGCTCTTCTTCTGTTCAATAGATGAAGCTCATTTTTGGCTCAATGAGTACGTAAATAAGCAGAATTGTTGATTTTGGAGTGAAGATCAGCCAGAAACAAGAGCTACCAATGCATCCAGAAAAAGTCACAGTTTGATGCGGTTTATGGGCTGGTGACATCATTGGTCCGTACTTCTTCAAAGATAATGCGAATCGTAACGTAACTGTGAATGGTGAGCGCTACCGTAAGATGATATCCAACTTTTTTTTGCCCAAAATGCAAGAGCTTGACCACACAGCACTTGTTACAATGGGTTTATTGAGAGGCGATTTCGGAGAACATTTTATTTCACGTTCGGACCTATTCGTGAAATACCAGTCGAAATGTTCGAAAGAGTATGCCAAAATTGGACTAAGCGGATGGACCATTTGAGGCGCAGTCACGGTCAACATTTTGCATGAAATGATATCCAAACATTAAATAGTCTATAGTACGGTCCATATAGTACTATCGATTCATATAAAGATTGCATTTTTCTGAATTTTATGTGATTGGTTTTTGAAAAACTTTCCAATAGCTTTTAGAAAATCACCCTTTATATAGTTAAAGAATTTGAAGTTCGCAGATAGACTGGTTTGTGACGATATATAAGAGTTATCTAAGAACATGCCGAAATCAGAAATCTGCTCTCAATGTCATGCTGTTTGCGTCGTTTGCATTTTCTAAAAATCCATTATTTTCTTTCCAGTCAAGGAAACTATAGCTTAATGCACGTATATAGAGTTTTGAGTTTGATTTTTAATTTTTTTCGGCAAAGCTGTTTGCTTTCTAGAACAATAAAACAATTAACGACACCTATAAGCGACATTTGCTGTAAAATTTTTAGAGAAATTAAATTCCTCTTCCTCTTTGATTAAAGCTCATTGACATTTTTGAATATTTTTGCAAAGTTGTGGCAACTAAGCGGCTTTTTTTCTGAATTCAAATTATGCTCTGTAATAAATTGGTCTCTTTATAATGCTATTTGTATTGATGCTGTGAAATTATTTCATTCATTCATACATTCTTTCATTCATCTATTTAGGCATATACATATATGAATGCATATGCCATTCGATAGTATCTACGAAATATATCCATGTACATGTATGTTTTGTTCCATTTTCAAGAGTTTAATGAGTCGCCGTCACTGTTGATATTGCCATATGTTAATAAATCGTTTGATTGTCAAATATGACACTATATTCAATTCGTTTCACTTTGAATGACACTTCAATTAGAATACAAATAATTCAACAAAAAAATATCCATACTCTCTACAAAAGGAGAAATCGTTGAAAAAAACCTTAATAGAGTTCAAACTGAGCATTCATAAATGTTGAGTTTGCAATTATTAATGTGGGTCATCATTTTTAATTTCAATTCACAGTAAACCAATAGGCAAGTATGTATGTACTTAACAATAATTGCGCCCTCGGATAATAATTGCCCCCTCTAGTGGCTCAAGAAGTCAAGACCCCTGATCGGTTTATATGGCAGCTATTAACCAGAACAGTTGTTGGAAGTCATAATAAAATACCTCATGCAAAATTTCAGCCAAATCGGATAAGAATTGTACTCTCTAGCGGCTCAAGAAATCAAGATCCCAGATCGGTTTATACGGCAGCTAAATGAAAACGTGGACCGATAGAGCCCATTTACAATCCTAACCGACTTACACTGGCAGAAAGGATTTGTGCAAAATTTCAAGCATCTAGTTTTACTACTTCGTAAGTTAGATTGCTTTTGACATAAACCGAACCTAACCTACAGTCTGGCAGTCTGTCATCGGACTCACTTAGACGTTTTCGTCCATTGTAATACCACAGGAACAGAACAAAGAAGATGTCTTCGAGTTCCTTTCGTTTAACCATCCCGATCGCTTTAAAAAGCCCAATAACTTGCGAATGTTCACATCCGCTAAATAAGACAGGTTCTCAAAGAAATGAGAACCTAAAGTTGAACTCCTTCTGAGTGGTAGTGCGGGACACGCACACACACATAGAAGGTGTTCAATAGTCTCTTCTTTTCGATGTCCTTACAGCTCCTCCAAAAGTCGTTGCTGGCAACCTTCAGTCTGTCAGCATGTTTTCCGATTAGACAGTGACCTGTTATAACGGACACAATTACTGAGACGTCTGTTCTAACCAATGGCAGCAAAACAGTATACCTCTTCAAATCTAGATGAGGCCACGTAGTTTTGGAATGCTCACAGCCCCTCTCTGTGACCATCTATCATTCGTTGTCCTTCGGGCCTGGTCCCGAAAAATTTAGCTTACATGTCGCTAGAGGCATACCCACAGATTCCAGTATCCCTGGAATATGTAGGTAGTTCCTAGTCTCGCAAGCTCGTCCGCTTTAGAATTCTCTGGGATATCTCAGTGGCCCGGCACCCAAAACTGGTGAATTTTTAACTGTTCAGCCATCTCATTGAGAGACCTACGACAATCGGGGAACGCTGGTGACTACCGCGATTCTTTCCTCATTAACAAATATATCAATATCGCTCAACGATAATCTGGAAAACAAAAACTTTAAAATGAGAAAATTCGGCAGAGCCCGACACAGATTCGAAGTAACAGCGAGAGCCGTCACAATTGTCTAGAGTTCGAAGCCTTCAACTCCCAACAGATGCACAGAATCATGTGCATACCATGGAAGTAGTGTAATTGTTGCAGACAAAAAATCTGTCATTACACGAAAACCCATGCACTGGGTAAATGTACAGCTAATAGACAGGCTTGTCAAGTATGGTTAATGTGGTATTTGTATCATAGAGGCTTTTTCGCAATAAGTACGATACAAATGCAACATACGAAAGTACGGCCCTTGAAGCCCTCACACCTAATATGGTTAAAAAGTCTTTTAACCAAAGACGAAACGCGTCCCATAGTGGTTGGTGTGTGTTGCGATCTCTGGCTTTCCGTTCCTATTTGCAGAGCAAATTTCCGATCATTTAGCACGGCTCGAAAGAGAAACAAATAAAAATTATGAAACTTAATAATAATCGCCCCAACAGGCAAAATATTCTCCCTAACACGAAAAAAAACAATCTCTTACTCCTTTGAACAATCAGACACTTTCTTCTGGGGATTTCTGGGGATTCAAATACGGACCATTCGCCTTAGCCCACTTACATGCACGGAAGTGGTCGTCATTAAGATTCCGAACACACTAATAAATGACATCCATATGGCTGCCCAGGTGGATTTGCACGTAATCTGAATACTTGCTACTCGGCTGTAGGAGGCCACCGTAGCGCAGAGGTTGGCATGTCGGCCTATGACGCTGAACGCCTGGGTTCGAATGCTGGCGAGACCATCAGAAAAACATTTCAGCGGTGGATTTCCGCTCCTAATGCTGGCAACATTTGTGAGGTACTATATCATATAAAACTTCTTTCCAAAGAGGTGTCGCACAGCGGCACGTCGTTCGGATTCGGCTATAAAAAGGAGGCCCCTTATCATTGAGCTTAAACTTGAATCGAACTGCACTCATTGAAATGTAAGAAGTTCCTTAGTGAAATGTTAATGGCCAAAATTTGCATTTAGCTACTCAGCTGCCTCCCTCTTTAGTTAGCCTACTAAAGAGGGAGGTCGTTAGCATGCATAGTGAAAAGGAGTGGACCTATGATAGACTCTTGGAGTATACCCTTACTAACAATAAATGGTCTGGACACCGTGGATATAACTATGGTGACCCAATACTAAGGTGTGAAATTATGAATCTTGTTGATGTACCAGAAAATTTTATTTAGTTGGATGGTACCGTATTTAAAAGGTAGGTAAGATGTGGTAATATGAGCATAAAATGTATACGCAAAAACCTAGGATCAATCCCGTCAGTTCCAACGGCGTTGGACTTAACCTGCGTAAAACAACTAAGCACTTATTCATGTTCGGAACTCAAAAGCGTTGGCATATTTTTAGCTCTTACTGGGTCAATTAATATCCAATTCGTCCGAAATTTTTCAAGTGACTTTACATATAAAAAACCCTCACAAACCTTCACAAAAATAAACCTTCAATGATATAATTCCTGAAAGTAGTTTCTCCATAAGCATAAAATATGAGGTCCATTATCATTGAGCTTAAACTTTAATCGGACTGCACTCATTGATTGCAAATTTGGCCCATAAACATTCCACTTAGGAACAGGAGCAAACTTCTTACCTATCAATGAGTGCAGTCCGATTCAAGTTTAAGCTCAATGATAAGTGGCATCCTTTTAATAGCCGAGTCCGAAAGGCGTGCCGCATATAGTCAATACATATAGTCAATATACAATGGTAACACTTCTTGACATTGAAGGTGCTTTCAATAATGTAAACCCGACGTCAATCATGAAGGAGTTGGAGTTTCAAGGCATCAGCTCTACCTCAAGCAGGTGTACTGTCTGCTCTACTTTGGAATATAGCCATTAACAATATATTATTGTCTATGGAAGAAAAAGGTGAAAAAGTGGTCGCCTATGCTTATGACGTGGCAATTGCGGTTAAGAGAAAGTTTCCCAGCACTCTAAGAGATATACTTCAGGAAGCTCTACGTGCAACAGCAAAAGAGGCTACCGAAAGTGGTCTAGGTATAAATCCGTGCAAGACAGAAGTAGTTCTTTTCAGCAGGCAATACAAGTTACAATGGAACCTGTCTCCTAGGGTGGACAGAATGTTCCATTAACAGAAAGCGTGTTTTGCTGGACAGGAAATCCAACATTTTGGAAAAGGCAAGAAGAAGAAATCTTGCTCTATACACCTGCAAGAGTGCCATTGGCAAAAGTTAGGGGTTTAGACCGCGTGTTATGTATTGGGTATATACTGCAGTTGCTATATGGTGTTGTGGTCTGGTGGACGGCACTTCAAAAGTACACCCACTGCTCAATACTTAACCGGATCCAAAGGATGGCTTGTTTCTGCATCACAGATGCACTGAGAACGACACCATCTGATACTCTGAATTTAATGCTACATCTTATGCCTCTGGACATTGTGGCTACCCAGATTGCAGCGACCACCGCCGTGAAGTTAAGGGAGCTTTCGCATTGGTCATATGGCGGCTACGGACAGTGTGTTATCCTTGTAACAATATCCGATGTTGCAGGTAGTGCGGATTACACCCTAACTGAGCCGCTTTTTGATAAAAATTACTGTACTACTATTCCCGATAGAACCGATTGGAACTTCGATATCCCTGGTAACAGAAGATATATAGACTTCTACAGGGATGGTTCCAAACTAAACGACCAGGTGGGCTTTGGGGTGTACTCTAAAGATCTAGAACTGGTCATAGCGAAAAGGTTACCCGACCACTGCCGTGTTCATCAAGCGGCGATCCTTGCAATTAAGGAAGTGGTGGAATGGCTAAGATATAATGTCATTACGACGATTGACATAAATATCTTCTCAGACAGCCAGGCAGCCATTAAATCCTTGGAGAACGAGATGACTGAACAGTTAAAAATTCACCTGTTCTGGATGCCGGGCCACAGAGATATCCTAGGGAACTGCAAAGCGAACAAGCTTGCGAGACTAGAAACTACCCCACACATTCCAGGGATACTGGAATCTGTGGGTATTAGCGACAAGTAAGCTAACTTTTCAGTACCAGGCCCGAAGAGCAACGAATGACAGATGGTCACAAAGAGTGGGCTGTGAGCATTCCAAAACTATGTGGCCCTATCTAGACGTGAAGAGGTATACTGCTTTGATGTTATTGGCTAGAACAAAAGTCTCAGTCATTATGTCCGTCATGACAGGTCACTGTCTAATCGAAAAATATGCTGACAGGCTGAAGGTTACCAGCAACGACTTTGCAGAAGCTGTGAGGACATCGAAGAGAAGAGACTATAGAACACCTTCTGAGTGTGTGTTCCGCACTAGCAGTCAGAAGGAGTTCCACATTAGGTTCTTATTTCTTTGAGAACCTGTCTGATTTAGCGGATGTGAACTTTCGCAAGTTATTGGGCTTTTTAAAGCGATCTGGATGGTTTAACGGAAGGAAGTAGTATTCCTTCTAGTGTTCCTGTGGTATTACAATGGACGAAAACGTCTATGTGAGTCTGATGACAGACTGCCACTTAAGCCTAACCTAACCTACCCCGTAGTGGAAGGCCACCGCAGCGTAGAGGTTAGCATGTCCGCCAATGACGCTGAACGCCTTTGTTCGAAATCTGGCGAGACCATCAGAAAAAATGTCAGCGGCGGTTTTCCCCTCCTAATGCTGGCAACATTTGTGAGGTACTATACCATGTAAAACTTCTCTCCAAAGAGGTGTCGCACTGCGGCATCCCGTTCGGACTCGGCTATAAAGAGGAGACCCTTATCATTGAGCTTAAACTCATTGATATGTGAGAGTTTGCCTCTGTTCCTAAGTGGAATGTTCGTGGGCAAAATTTGCAACCTACCCCGTAGGAAAAACAAGTTTGACGATAATCTAACTACGATCATTTTATTACAATTCTGCCATAAACCACTCCAATATACATTCAATCATATATGGCGTTTCCGATTATGAAATGAATGTCTACATTAAATGAATGAATGAGCGAAACCTTAAAGAAAACCAAACCATGTCAATTAAAACTCAAATTTATTTCCATAACAAAATGTCAAAATTCTTTCAAAGTGGCTTTTTAGCAAAAAAAGGAAAATTGTGAGGCTCAGCCAGTCATCAATGAACACACATTGAATGCTTTAGTTAGCTATCCCACCGTGACTACGATCTTATGGAACGATAAATTCAAAGTCATTTTCGTTAGTCTTAAGCTCGCAACTCTTTATAAATACATATATGATTATTAGTTGAATATACGGGTTTATTATTTTTAATGATTTATTACTATTTTGTCAGATTTATCTTATTTTATTACACGAGCTGTGTTTTAGTATTTGCAACACCATGCACTTGGTTCACTAACTAAATGGCTGGCTGTCGTATAAAAATACGATTTTACCCATCATCTGTGATTATCATTAAAGGAATTTTATGGGATTGTCTACACATATGATTATTTAAAATATTACTCTGAAATGGGTGAGAAAATTGGTACACTTTGAATGGTGTGGTGGCATTGGATAGTGGAAAAAGTAAATGATGTATGAATAACATTAAAAAGATTGCGTGCAAAGATTTACATGAACTTTTTTAACTTCTCCATACTTCAACAATTTAAGTTTTCTGGTTGATCAAGTTATTATAATCCCTAAACCCACTCGGACGTGCATATTTACCGGTTGGGAAAATATGGGTATCAAATGAAAGGTATTTAAGACTAGAGTAAGAATTTGATATACAAATTTCCCTCTTAAGTTTCAGGGGTCCCCCACCCCCAAAAAGGCTCCAAGAGGACACTTTCACCGCTTTGGGCAATATGGGTATCAAATGAAAGATATTTAAGAGTAGAGTACGAACTTGGCGTTAATATGTTACCCAAAGTGTCGGGGGGGCCCATTCTCAAAAACACCACCCAGGAAGACACTTTCACCGCTTTGAGGAATATGGGTATCAAATGAAAGTTTTTTAAAAGTAGAATACAAATCTGACACAACAAATTTTTTTTGGTGTCTGAGGGCCCTCCCTATCCCCCAAAACCCCCCAGCATGACAAATTTACCGATAAGGAATATGGATATCAAAAGAAACCTATTTAAAGGTAGAGTCTAATGCTGATATAAAAATTTATTCCTTGGTGTCTAATGCTCCTCCCCACCCCCCAAAACCCCACAGCAAGACATGTTTACCGATTGGGGCAATATGGGTATCAAACGAAAGATACTTGGAAGCTGAGTACACATCTGTTATAAGAATTTGGTCCAAGATCTTTACGGGGCCTCCCCAACCCCAAAAAACCCCAAAACGGTCATAAATGCCCAACGTCACAAAATGGGTATCGAATGAAAGGTCTTTGGGAGTTGGCTATTAGGACAGAGTCTGGGACCGGCCCATCCACTAAATACCCTTCAAAAGGACGTGTAGTTCGATCTGGATTATATGTCAATTAAAAAAAAGGACTATGACTTTTTAGTAGCTATATCCAAAAATAAACCGATCTGAACCATATATGTCACGGATGTCGAAAAGCCTAACATAAGTCACTGTGTCAAATTTTAGTTAAATCGGATTATAAATGCGCCTTTTATGGGGCCAAGACTTTAAATCGAGATATCGGCAGCTATATCCAAATCTGAACCGATTTTGGTCAAGTTGCAGAAAAATGTCGAAGCGCCTAACACAACGCACTGTCGCAAATTTCGGCGAAATCGGACAACAAATGCGCCTCTTATGGGCCCAAAACCTTAAATCGACAGATCGGTCTATATGGCAGCTGTAGTCAAATCTGGACCCATCTGGGCCAAATTGAGGAAGGACGTCAAAAGGCCTAACACAACCCTCTGTCCCGAATTTCAGTGATTTCGGACAATAAATGCGCCTTTTATGGTCCCAAAACCTAAAACCGAGAGATCGGTCTATATGGCAGCTATATCCAAATCTGGACCGATCTGAGTGAAATTGAAGAAGGATATCAAAGGGCCTAACATAACTCACTGTCCCAAATTTCGGCAAAATCCGATAATAAATGTGGCTTTTATGGGCCTAAGACCCTAAATCGTCAGATCTGTTTATATGACAGCTATATCCAAATCTGAACCGATCTGGGCTAAATGGACGAAGGATATCGGAGGGCCTAACACAACTAACTCTCGAATTTCGGCGAAATCGGATAATAAAAGTGGCCTTAATGGGCCTAAGACCCTAAGTCGGCCGATCGGTTTATAAGGGGCTATATCAAGATATAGTCCATATAGCCCATCTTCGAACTTAACCTGCTTATGGATAAAAAAAGAATCTGTGAAAAATATCAGCTCAATATCCCTATTTTTAAAGACTGTAGCGTTATTTCAACAGACAGACGGACGGGCATGGCAAGATCGTTTTAGATTTTTACGCTGATCAAGAATATATATACTTTATAGGGTCGGAAATGGATATTTCGATGTGTTTCAAACGGAATGACAAAATGAATATACCCCCATCCTTCGGTAGTGGGTATAAAAATATAGAGTATTGAGCCCATAAAACGAGCATTTTTCATCCGATCTTGATGAAATTTGAACACACTGTGCCAAATTTCATAAAATTCGGGTAAAAAATGGATCTGTTATGGCCTTAATACCCTACATCGGGAGATCGAGTGGTCAGTCTACGGGCAGCTATATCCAAATATAGTCCAATCAGAACAGCACTTCACAGAAATGGGATGGGGTCTAAGAGAACTCACTGTGCCGAATTTCATCGAAATCGTATGAAAAATGCCCAATTTATTGCCTCAAGACTTTAAGTCTAGTGATCGATCTATATAGCGGCTATATATAACTAAAATCCGATTTTATGAGATCAGAAGATCAGTTTTATATACAAAGAATACGAAATCATCAAAAATTTTTTGCAAAAATGTTTTTATAGATATCTGCAAAATTATAAATACACAAAAAAGGTATATATTGGGTATTTACCCAATAAATACCCAAGCTTTGGGTATTAACCCGGTAGAAACTCATCTCTATAAACAGGGCATATCGGCCCATGTTTTGATATAGCTGCCATATAAACCGATCTTGACTTATTGAGTCACTAGAGGGTGCAATTCTTATACGATTTGGCTGAAATTTGGCATGACGGGTTTTGTTTCCAACAATTGTGCTAAGTATGGTTCAAAGCGGCCCATAACCTGATATAGCTGCCATATAAACCGATCTTGGATCTTGTCTTCTTGCGCCGTTATGACTTCCAACAACTGTGCTTAGGTCTATAACCTGATATAGCTCCCATATAAACTGAACTGGGATCTTGACTTCCTGAGCCTCTAGAGGGCGCTATTACAATCCGATTTGGCATTTGAAACATACGTGTCAAATATGGTCTGAATCGGTCTATAGCCTGATGTAACTCCCTTACAAACCGCTCTCCCGATTTTAATTCTTGAGCCCCTAAAGGTCGCAATTCTAATGTCTTCTTCTATGTTCTCCAAAATTTAATTCAATTTCAGTCCGAATCAAACCTTAACTTGACAAAGCTCCAATAGCAAAGCAATTATTTTCCTTTATCCTTTGTTTGCCTAAAAAGAGAAACCGGGAAAAGAACCCGGCAAATGCAACCCATGGCGGAGTGTATATAAGATTCGGGCCGACCTAACTTAGCACGCTTTTGCTTGTTATCTTTTAATTTTATTGAGGCAACGTCTTAGAGGCAACGAATTCTCAGGTTCCCTATTGCATTCAATTACCTTGGAGACAACGTCTATGCAACGCCCTCTTGCTCTTCGCTTTGAGCACATGAAAGCAAAGTTCTCCTATTACGCACCCAACTGTGAAACTACTTACTATAAACGGTCATCTTATTGAAGACTTTGGCAACTTTTCCTATTTTGGCAGCAAAATTACAAATTACACGGAGGATCAGAATCAGACATCCCCAAAAGTTACAACAAGGCTAGAAGTGACTTTCTTTAACTCAACAAAGTTTGGAGATGCAGTTACATCTCATCTGCACAACTTGAAACTTGACAAAAGCGACTTTCGTAAAATTTAATGTATCTGTTGTTGGTAATTTCCATAAAAGAAATGTATAAGTCTAACATTTTGTTCATGCGTTGAGAATTATTATTTTCAGTGTGACAGCCAATGACTCAGTTTGGGACTCATCAGTAGTCAATGCCATAAACTTTGCTTGTTAATCGTTGCTGATCGCACCTTCTCCTCGCAAGCCATCTGGAAATGACAACATTTAAATTTAATATTCAGCCACAAAATATTTTGTCTCGATCCGCACATACAAATGAATTAAATTCCAAACGGATTTCGACGAAACAATTTGCTTTAATTTAAAACAATTTTCGAGACATAATTTCAATGTGCGTTAACGCGAAAGGACAAAGAAAACAAGTAAAAACACGTTAAGTTGGACAGGAACGAATCTTGTATACCCTAAAACATGGAACGCATTTGACAAGATCATTGAATGCAAATTTGGGCACGAACACTCCATTAAGAAACAGTTTACAAACATCTCACATATCAATAAGTGCTGCCCGATTCAAGTTTAAGTTCAGTAATAAGAGACATCCTCCTAATAGCCATAATAATTTCTGTAATGGGTTCCAAGATTCATATTAAGTGTGGAAAAAATTGATCTATAATGTGATTTAGCTCACATGTAAACCAATCTCCCGATTTGACTTCTATAGTCTTTAGATCTAGCTGAAATTTCGCATTAGACCTCCGTACCAACCCAAGTATGGTTCGAATCAGTCCTTAATATTAAATAGCCGCTATATGAACCAATCATTGTATGGAATTTCTTGAGGCATTAGAATGCGCAATTGCAACCCAATTTTAATGTTGCCCTATAATTTCTGTTATTATCAATCAGTCTCCCATTTTTTATGTTGAAGACACTGGAAAAACACAGACCGTTCCGACCCTTCAATGGCATCCTGCTATAGGTTGATCGGTTTAAAATGCTTTTCATGATGTGCTTGGCTACATCGAAGGGAATTTGCGTATAGACGTCTTCATTTTCGCTCCTTTCTTCGGCAGAGTTTTAATAACATGAAGTTGGATTCCTTACTTGACACTTAGGAAGATAATAAAAGGCCGAATGATCAACTCATAATTGGCGGATAGCTCGATTAGAAAGATTGTGACCAGAGAAACACAGCAAGGAGGAATTTTATCCCCTCTTATGTGGCTTCTGGTTATCAAAGGGATTCTGATGTCTTTCGAGAAGGAGAGGGTTAGGGTCGTTACCTATGTGGACGGCATCATCAACAAGGTAGGTGGTCGTTTCCTCTCTACTATAACGGGCCTCATCCAGAGCTGGCTCCTCTATTAAGGAACTCAAGAACTAACGAACTTCAATCACTTTCTAAGATAAACAACGACCAGGTGGGATTAGATTAGATCTAATAACTCTGCTAAGTATGGCGCAAATCGGTACATAACCTGACATAGGTGCCATATAAGCCGATCTGGGATCTTGACTTCTTGAACCTCTAGAGAGCGCAATTCTCATCCGATTTTGAAGAAATTTTGTACAACGGCTTCTTTCATGACCTTCAATTTACGTGTCTAATATGGTCGAAATCGATCAACAGCTTGATACAGCTCCGATATAAACCTATCTCCCGATTTTGCTTCTTCAGCCCCTACAAGGCGAAATTCTTATCCGAATGAACTGAAATATTACACAATGACTACTGCAATGTTCAGCATTCATTTATGGTCCGAATCGGACTATAACTTGATATAGCTCCAATAGCACAACAATTCTTATTCAATATTTTTGTTTGCCTAAAAAGATATACCGCGCATAGAACTCGACAAATGCGATCCATGGTGGAGGGTATATAAGATTCGGCCCGGCCGAACTTAGAACGCTCTTACTTGATGATCTTCATTTAAGATTTTTGTTTTTAATAACAAGACGCCAAGTTAAGGGTCGATTTACCTACCATTTTAAATCCAAATCCTTTATGTGAAGGCAAATATTTTTCACTAGAGGGAATGTTTCCTCAAAAAGTTGAAAAATTGATCATCCTTAAATTAAAACAGCTAATCTTTGGCTCCAATCATTAAATCTAGGACAACCATTTTTTCAACCAATAAAATTCGGCTGAAGCGTGCTTTATCCAGTTGTACGTAAAGACTGTAGCGAATCTTCCAATGCCTTATAGACGGAATGATAAAATGAATATACCTCTCATCCTTTAGTGGTGGGAATAAAAACAAAATATTTATTCATTTTAATGTAGGGTAGTCAGGCAATATGGGTTGTGAATTTAAAAACCCAAATCAATTTAAACGACAGGAGACAAGCAAATTGGCCAACCTTCGTAGAGTTGCGAAAAGAGATACTGCGAATGAAGTTGAACAATACGAGTAACAAGAGAATATGGTATTTATAAAATAGGGGCCTTCGGTCGGTTAGTGGTAAATCACCGCCAAAATCTCGGGACGGCATACAATACATCTGCAGCAGCTTTAGGGCAAGCTCCTTCGCATTGGTGGCCCCTTGCTTTGGGTTCGGCTGCCAACCAAGCCGCGTTGATTATTTATTTGTCATGGGGCAGGTGTTGCTGCTATTAGGAATCATTAACTTTTTATCTTACATACCCCTCATCATCGCTGAAGCTCTTTCGACAACACAAAAAGAGATGGGGAAGTTTTAAACTTTCATTTCATTTTTGGGTGTAGATAAATACTTATGCGACATTTTTCTCGCTGACCACAAATTTGTTCCCAATAATAATTTTATTGAAATGATCAATAGGATGTTTCTGAATACGCTTTTTAGTCAAGCGTCAGTTTAATCGAAACCACACTTTTCGTCCATACTCAAAGAATTTGGGAATAATATCTTGTGATTTTGTGATAATGGGATTTTTTCTCTCATTTCGTAAGTCATGGTGTTAAAGCTAAAAAGAATTTTAATTTTAACCATTTCGGCTTCTTTGTATCGAGTTTGGCTGACGGACGGACGGACCATGCAGTCAGTGTGTTGGCGAGTGGTGTGAATTCATTCATGTTTGTTCTGCTCCAAAGTCTGATTTATGAGAGCCGCATACATAGCACCACGCTTGAACCGGGGCTAAGACAGCCACCGGACGAACAAAAGCCATACAATGTTTACAATATTAAACCCATTACCGCAAACGGACTTAACACAATTTCCAACTAAATATGTGTTGTGTATTGTGATGCCGACACACGGCCATTCCAAACAATACAAATTAATAATAAATCATATACAGCACCATGGACACATGACATAATCACAGCTCGCCGACTTACGCTCACGCAAACAGGACGGTGTGTGAAGGAGGCTGTCACTCCAGAAGTGCCCTAATGCGATATATTTAAGCGGTAACAATTAGACATTTTACATAATCCTACCTTCTGAATTGCTTCTTTTCCATTTAGTCTTTAACATTTTCGTCACCCAAGCACACCTATGGCTGAGTGGGTGGCACGATTGGCTATGAGGATCATGAAATCAATTTTCCCCAGTGGCTATGATTGGTCGCTACTAAATGTAGCCATTACATTAAAATTGACCTTAATAATTCTACATTGACCCCACAATAAGACCACAGGTTGTAGCTTTCGAAAGCTTGGATTATGAATTTTTATACCCTCCACCATAAGATGGGGGGTATACTAATTTCGTCATTCTGTTTGTAACTATTCGAAATATTCGTCTGAGACCCCATAAAGTATATATATTCTTGATCGTCGTCACATTTTATGTCGATCTAGCCATGTCCGTCCGTCTGTCCGTCCGTCCGTCCGTCCGTCCGTCCGTCCGTCCGTCCGTCCGTCCATCCGTCCGTCCGTCCGTCTGTCTGTCGAAAGCACGCTAACTTCCGAAGAAGTAAAGCTAGCCGCTTGAAATTTTGCACAAATACTTCTTATTAGTGTAGGTCGGTTGGTATTGTAAATGGGCCATATCGGTCCATGTTTTGATATAGCTGCCATATAAACCGATCTCGGGTCTTGACTTCTTGAGCCACTAGAGTGCGCAATTCTTATCCGATTGGAATGAAATTTTGCACGACGTGTTTTGTTATGATATCCAACAACTGTGCCAAGTATGGTTCAAATCGGTTTATAACCTGATATAGCTGCCATATAAACCGATCTTGGGTCTTGACTTCTTGAGCCTCTAGAGTGCGCAATTCTTATCCGATTTGGATGCATTTTTTCACGACGTGTTTTGTTATTATATCCAACAACTGTGACAAGTATGGTTCAAATCGGTCCATAACCTGATATAGCTGCCATATAAACCGATCTTGGGTCTTGACTTCTTGAGCCTCTAGAGGGCACAATTCTTATCCGATTTGAATGAATTTTTGCACGAAGTATTTTGTTATGATATCCAACAACTGTGCCGAGTAATCGGTCCATAACCTGATATAGCTGTCATGTAAACAGATCTGGGGATTTGACTTCTTGAGCTTCTAGAGGGCGCAATTCCTATCCGATTTGGCTGAAATTTTGCATGACGTATTTTATTTTTACTTTCAACAACTGTGTCAAATAAGGTTCAAATCGGTTCATAACCTGATATAGCTGCCATATAAACCGATCTGGGATCTTGACTTCTTGACCCCTAGAAGTCGCAATTATTATCCGATATGCCTGAAATTTTGTACGACGGATCCTCTCATGACCATTTACAAACGTGTTTATTATGGTCTGAATCGGTCTATAGCCCGATACAGATCCCATATAAATCGTTCCCTCTATTTTACTTCGTGATCCCCAATGGGCGCAATTCTTATACGAATTGGCTGAAATTTTACACAGGTCTCCAACATATAATTAAATTGTGGTCCGAACCGGACCATATCTTGATATCGTTTTAATAGCAGAGCAACTCTTTTCTTATACCCTTTTTTGCCTAAGAAGAGATTCCGGGAAAAGAACTCGACAAATGCGATCCATGGTGGAGGGTATATAAGATTCGGCCCGGCCGAACTTAGCACGCTTTTACTTGTTTCAGACTTCTTTAAAATTGGAAGAAATTGGTTTAGATAAAGATATAGAACCACTTAATGAGCCATATTAGGCTCATTTTTATACCCTGCACCATAGGATGGGGGTATACTAATACTGGAAACACCTCGAAAAATGCGTCAGAGACCCCATAAAGTATATATAGTCTTGTTCGTCGTGTCATTTTAAGTCGATCTAGCCATGCCCGTCCGTCTGTCTGTCGAAAGCACGCTAACTTTCGAAGGAGTAAAGCTAGCCACTTGAAATTTTGCACAAATACTTTTTATTAGTGTAGGTCGGTTGGTACTGTAAATGTAAATCGGTCCATGTTTTGATATAGCTGCCATATAAACCGATCTTGGGTCTTGACTTCTTGAGACTCTAGAGGGCGCAATTCTCGTCCGATTTGACTGAAATTTTGTACCTGGTGTTTCGATATCACTTTCAATAACTACTTTAAGTATGTTTTCAATAACTACTTTAAGTATGTTTTTCTACTTTAAGCATGTTTTGATATAGCTGTCATATGAACCGATCTAGGGTCTTGCATTCTTGAGACTCTAGAGGGAAAAATTTTAGTCCGAAATGACTGATATTTTGCACGTAGTGTCTTGGTATCACTTCCAACAATTGTGTTAAGTATGATTCAAATCGGTTCATAATCTGGTATAGCTGTCATATAAACCGATCCTGGATCTATACTTCTTGAGCCAATAGAGCACGCATTTCTGATCCGATTTGGCTGAAATTTTCCACACAGTTTTTTGATATCACTTCCAACAAAATTTACGAAGTATAATCCAAATCGGCTCATAATCTGATATAGCTAACTTATAACCGATCTTGGGTATTGACTTCTTGAGCCTCTAGAGGGCACAATTCTAGTCCGATATGACTGATGATACAAATCGGTTCATAATCTGGTATAGCTGCCATATAAACCCATCTAGGGTCTTGACTTCTTGAGCCTCTGGAGGGCAAAATTCTAGTTCGATATGACTGAAATTTTGCACGTAGTGTCTTGATATCACTTCCAATAACTGTGTTAAGTACGGCGCAAATCGGTAAATAACCTGATATAGCTGCCATATGAACCGATCTGGGATCTTGACTTCTTGAGCCTCTAGAGGGCGCAATTCTCATCCGATATGGCAGAAATTTTGTGTAACGGCTTCTCTTCTGACCTTCAACATATAGGGTGGCTGATGGCTAATTAATTAATTAATTAAATTAATTATTAAATTATTATTATTAAATAGAAAAAAAGTTATTACATTTTTTTTGGTAGCGGCTTTCATCAGCCACCCTGTATGTGTCTAATATGGTCTGAATCGATCAATAGCTTGATACAGCTCCCATATAAACCTATCTCCCGATTTTGCTTCTTGAGCCACTACAAGGAGCAATTCTTATCCAAATGAACTGAAATATTACTTGTTGACTTCTACAAGGTTCAGCATTCATTTATGGTCCGAATCGGACTATTACTTGATATAGCTCCAATAGCATAACAGTTCTTAGTCAATTTTCTTTGTTTGCGTAAAATGAGATACCGCGCATACAACTCGACAAATGCGATCCAAGGTGGAGGGTATATAAGATTCGGCCCGGCCGAACTTAGCACACTCTTACTTGTTTTCCTACAACTTTACACATCGGTAAGTGTATCGATCGGCAAGTGTACCGATCGGCTTATAATCACCTCCTGATTCGATTTAGCTATGTCCGTCTGTCCATCGTTACGTCTGTCCGTCGGTGCGTCTGTCCGTCTGTCCATGTATTCTTGTACTCAAAATACAGGTCAGTTTTGTTGTGCGACATCTTTATAAAATTAACTTTGAGGTGTTTTATTTGACTTCTTAGTACGTGTGCTGCATTTTATCAAAGTCCATCCAGATTAAGATATATGTATTTATATTCATATGATATGGCCTATAAGGCTCTAGTAGCCACGATAGGGCCTACTATCGTAAGAAAATCTTACAAGGTTCTTTTCAATATATCAGTAGGTATGCAAAATTAAAATGTGACTATATTTCAACATGTATGTTGAAATATAGGTTCCATGCATTAAAAGTAGTATGCAGACTGGGTGGTGTTGGGTAATATATAGTCGGCTCCGCCCGACTTTTACCTTACGGGTTTTATAGCTTAGGTTGTGCTTTAATTGCAGTCTGCCATCACACTCTCTTAGACATTTTCGTCCATTGTGATACCACAGGAACTAGAGAAGGAAAATGTCTTCTACAGTGTTGCTATATAGACAACAAGATGGCGACAAACATCGATTCATTAGGTTAAATTAGATAAGGTTAGGTTGAAAAGAGGAGTGTGGATATTAATCCCTCCATGCCACTATGGACAGATAACTAAGCCAGTAATCGGCTGGCTCTGTGCTCTAAATACTAAAAAGTAACCACGAAAAAGAAAATTTAAGTTAGGTATTCCATGCTAAATTAAATGCTTCTAATTGTTTTGCATACCAAAGCCCTTTAGTTGATTCTTGTCTAGTATTGTGTCCCAATCTAAGTACATGTGTCTATTAGCCGCGAAAGCCGGACAATGCCACAGAAAATGCTCCAAAGCTCGTTATCTTTGCCACGTGTCCCACACATGATATCACTTGCCGCACCGATTTAACAAAAGTGAGCTCGTTGTCCTATGTGCCCCGTCATGATACCAAAAGCTGTACTGATCACCTTCTTACTTACACCGCACTAACAAGAAGTATTTGTGCAATATTTCAAGCCGCTAGCTTTACTCCTTCGAAAAGAAGCGTGCTTTCGGCAGTCAGACGAACGGACATGGCTAGATCGTCTTAAAATATCATGACGATCAGGAATATATATACTTTATGGGGTCTTACACGAATATTTCGAGGAGTTACAAACAGAATGACGAAATTTGTATTTCCCCATCCTATGGTAGGGGACAAAAAAAAAAGGTCCAACCTAACATGTATACATACATATCCTTCATTTACTATTGGAGAATATTAAAATATTACAATAAAATATGACCAATAGTAATGATAAGCCTGCGATCAACGCCATTATGCCAAGATTCCGGTGTCTCCGTGTGTCCCGTCGTATCGTGCGTTTTCATCAGAAGCCTCAACATATACTCCGTTGTCTCTGCTCTCACTCCCTGTCTCAGTTTAGACAAGGGTTTTGCTAGAAACTCTGATAATTTTATTGTATCCCTTGAGTCGTGTGTAATACACATCCCAATAAACCGACCAACCGTTTTTTAAGACGTGTTCATTTGTAAAAAGTATACATAAATATATACTTTAGTAAGACGCTGATCAATATTCTGAGATGTTACAAATGGAATAATTAGATTTGTATACTCCTAACCTAGGGTGGGGGCATAAATATTAATATTATTAAAAGCTGATATTCCCATATTTTTGGCTAAATTTTGTATTTTTGTGTTGTTATATTTATCATGCAATAGCCCATATGTATTCAGATAAAAATTGTGCTGTTGTGGTTGTCTCACACTTTGTGGTATGTCACTTCGATATTGAAATAATTTGCTATTCGATGTTGTAGTATTTTGTTCTGGTGCTCTCACTCTCCCCTGTTGTTCTTGTTGTTGTAGTCTGCCTGATAAGAAATCCATTTGGTAAATGACGGCAATTGTAGAAACTCTCTTCGGGCAACGGCGTCAGCATCTTCGAAATGCACAGGCCGCGAATACATTCTACTGCGACCAAACGACAGCGTACAAAAAGGCTTTAAGTGTTTACTAAAGTGGCATTACTAATTGGTTGTAAAGTGTTGACGCTGGCACAACAGATATGAGAGGCATGTGACACAACTTGTTTCATGCATTACACCACCGTCCTATCCAAATGCTTATGTCTGCATGCCTACAACGGCAATCCATACCCAAGGCGGATACCACCAACTACAACAATATCATGTGATATTTGTTCATACACCACACCAATGCCGAACACACAAACACGGCCTTGATTATAATGCATGTGTGCCAATCAATGTGTGCGAGGAGGTATTGATGTTCGGATATGTCACTCAGCTGAAATTATGACTTTACTCCTATCATCCAACACATTTGCACGCACCAGGACTTTTGTAGGGATTTGCATAATGGTCCTCTGTTAAAACTAGATTGCAGCCATTAATATATTGCTTGTGTATCTAGTATATACTTGAGGTTTTGGTAAATAACTTAACTTTTTTGTACATTAAGTTAAAATTAACATCTCCAAGGACATACATATATTTAATAATAGACATGTTTATTTAGGCAAGCAAGCAGTGGTAATCAAATGTAAATGGTTTGTTTGAACCCTGGAGTAGAGTGGACGTATTTTTAATTCGCTCCGCTGGTATATCTCTGCAACTCGTAATAGATTCTTATTATACTACAGTCGGTTATCTCTGGCACAAACATAGACCGCTCGGTGAAGGGACACAACATAGAGAAGACTCAACGTATCCGAAGACTCAATGTATCCGAAGACTCAACGTATTCGAAGACTCAACGTATACGAAGACTCAACCAACAAGGTGCCGCCTACATAAAGTCGAATAGAATACAGATATTTTTATGGTTCTTTCTGGGTTTTGTACAGGAAGTGATGAGGAATAAAAGTTCCTCACACATGTGTGCAATAAAATGTGACGTCGCACTTGCGTGTTTACAGTGAAAAAAAATTTTTTGAAAATAACCTTTTTTAGTAGTTTGGTGCTACAACCTCTTTTGCTGGCATAAGGCGAGATATACCTTAAATTATAAGGCAAATTTCAAAATTTCATTTAAAATAACAAAATGAACAAGTCACAATAAACGCGCCTTTTATGGGCCTAAAACCTTAAATCGAGAGATCGGACTATATGGCAGCTATATCCAAATCTGAACCGATCTGGGGCAAATTGCAGAAAGCTATCAAGGGGCCTAACTCACTGTTCCAAATTTTGGCAAAATCGGATAATAAATGCGCCTTTTATGGGAGCAAGACCTTAAATCGAGAGACCGGTCTTTATTGCAGAAAGCTATCAAGGGGCCTAACTCACTGTTCCAAATTTTGGCAAAATCGGATAATAAATGCGCCTTTTATGGGAGCAAGACCTTAAATCGAGAGACCGGTCTATATGACAGCTATATCCAATTCTGGACCGATCTGGGCCAAATTGAAAAAAAAATGTCGAAGCCTAACACAACTCACTGTCCCAAATTTCAGCAAAATCGGACAATAAATGCTCACTTTATGGGCCTAAGACCCTAAATCGGCGGACCGGTCTTTATGGTATCTATATCCAAATCTGGACCGATCTGGACAAAATCGAAGAAGGATGTCGAGTAGCTTAACACAACTCATTGTCCCAAATTTCTGTAAAATCGAATAATAAATGTGGCTTTTATGAGCCTAAGACCCTAAATCGGCTATATGGGGGTTATATTAAGATATAGTCCTTCTTCGAACTTAACCTGCTGATGGACAAAAAACTGTTCAAAGTTTCAGCTCAATATCTCTATTTTTAAAGACTGTAGCGCGATTTTAACAGGCAGACGAACGGACATGGTTAGATCGTCTTAGTTTGTAACGATAGTCAAGAATATATATACTTTATAGGGTCGGAAATTGATATTTCGATGTGTTGCAAACGGAATGACAAAATGAATATATCCCCATCGTTCGGTGATGGTTATAAAAACGTGTTAAGTTCGGCCATGCCGAACTTTAGATACCCAACACCATTTATACAATATATTAAGCATACTATTTTATTATAACTCCACTACCATATCCACAATTCTATCAAAACAGAGACTGGTCTGGATCATATTTGGTTCAGATCCCAAAAACTTTTACATAAGTCACAGTTTCATCGAAATCAGGCAATAAATCCGCTAAATGAATATACATCCTATCCTATGATGGTTGGTATAGTGCAAGTGTTGCGCTTTGTTTGTTTGTTCCGAATAAGCTCAAAATGGCTAAACCGAATCTCATGAAATTTTCGCAGATGGTAGTGAAAACAGAGTTTTTAATTTTATGATATCCGCGAGGGGGGCCTCACCCGAACCACAATTTTTAAAAACGCCATATCTGGGAAATGTGTGCATCGATTCAAGTGAAATTTTTTATGTAACCCAAAAACACCAAATTGGTATAAAACTTTGGAGTCAAAAAACCGTGGGGGACGCCCTATTCCAAAACCCACCCAACGGACATGTATACCGATTGGGACAATAAAGGATCAAATGAAAGATATTAAAGAATAGAGTACGAACTTGATATAACAATTTGGCGTCACTTGTCAAGGGCCGCATACCCCCGAAAATAACATATTTACCGATAGGGACAATATCGGTATCAAGTAAAATGAAATTGGAAGTAGAACACGAAACTTATATAAAAATTTAGGGTCAAGTCCCAAGGGGTCCGCCCCACTCCAAAAAATCACCCCCAAACGTAAATGTAGGCTGATTGGGACAAAATGGAATTCAATAGTAGAATACGAAATTTATTGAAACAAGTAAAAGCGTGCTAAGTTCGGCCGGGCCGAATCTTATATACCCTCCACAATGGATCGCATTTGTCGAGTTCTTTTCCCGGCATCTCTTCTTAGGCAAAACAGGATATAAGAAAAGATTTGCTCTGCTATTAGAGCGATATCAAGATATGGTCCGGTTTGGACCACAATTAAATTATATGTTGGAGACCTGTGTAAAATGTCAGCCAATTCAAATAAGAATTGCACCCTTTGGGGGCTCAAGAAGTAAAACAGAGAGATCGATTTATGTGGGAGCTGTATCGGGCTATAGACCGAATCAAACCATAATAAACACGTCTGTTGATGGTCATGAGAGAATCCGTCGTACAAAATTTCAGGCAAATGGGATAATAATTGCGACCTCTACAGGCTCAAGAAGTCAAGATCCCAGATCGGTTTATATCACAGCTATATCAGGTTATGAACCGATTTGAACCATTCTTGGCACAGTTGTTGGATATCATGACAAACTACGTCGTGCCAAAATTCATTCAAATCGGATAAGAATTGCGCCCTCTAGAGGCTCAAGAAGTCAAGACCCAAGATCGGATTATATGACATCTATATCAGGTTATAGACCGATTTGAACCATTTGACCATTTGAAACACGTCGTGCGAAATTTCATTCCAATCGAATAATAATTGCGCACTCTAGAGGCTCTAGAAGTCAAGACCCAAGATCGGTTTATATGGCAGCTATAGCAGGTTATGCACCGATTTGAACCATACTTGGCACAGTTGTTGGATATTGTAACAAAACACGTCGTGCAAAATTTCATTCCAATCGGATAAGAATTGCACACTCTAGAGGCTCAAGAAGTCAAGACCCAAGATCGGTTTATATGACAGCTATATCAGGTTATAGACCGATTTGAACCATTCTTGGCACAGTTGTTGGATATCATGACAAAATAATTCGTGCGAAATTTCATCCCAATCGGATAAGAATTGCGCACTCTAGAGGCTCAAGAAGTCAAGACCCAAGATCGGTTTATATGTCAGCTATATCAAAACATGGACCGATATGGCCCATTTACAATACCAACCGACCTACACTAATAAGAAGTATTTGTGAAAAATTTCAAGTGGCTAGCTTTACACCTTCGGAAGTTAGCGTGCTTTCGACAGACAGACGGACGGACGGACGGACGGACGGACAGACGGACGGACTTGGCTAGATCGACATAAAATGTCACGACGATCAAGAATATATATACTTTATGGGGTCTCAGACGAATATTTCGAGTACTTACAAACAGAATGACGAAATTAGTATACCCCCCATCTTATGGTGGAGGGTATAAAAATTTATTAATTACATATATGCTAAAAGTCGTATTACGACATGCTTGGGATCTATAGATCTCGAAGAGGTGTATGGGCTTAACTTTTTTGAGAAGAAAATTATGTAAAATTGGTTGCTAATGCTGATGATATGTATCTGCATGGTCATCCTGTCTAAAACCATACGTTTAGTAGTCTTCGCACCTTCCATTACCAAAGATATCGTATGAGGTAACGTACTGCAACACTTATGAAATACCGGTTCAGACAATACGTGAGCTACAGTTCTTGGCAAAACCGGCATTGTATTAAGGATACTACTGTGTCCGTAGCCATTGCTTGGCCACACGGTAGTAATCTTAGCAATTTACCAGCCACAATGGCCAGAGTGCAGTATTAAATTGAATGCAGAGGATGGTGCCGTCCTCAGTTGGCTGTAACGCACAGAAAAGCCAGACTTTCCATCAGTACTTGGATTTAAGAACCGTCCACCAGAACGCATCACCATAAAGCAAGTTAATTTTGATAATAACTTTATTGATCCATTTCATGATTCGTTTTTTAAAACTACCAAAGCCCTTTTTATACCCTCCAACATAGGATAGGAGGTATACTGATTTCATCATTCCGTTTGTAACACATTAAAATATTCCGCTGCGCCTTCTTTAACTCACTAATATCTTCGCAATGGATGCGGATATCGAATTCGTACCATTGTAGCCTATGACGCCGAACGCGTTCGAATCCTAGCGAGAACATCCGAAAAAGCGGTGTTTATCCCCTCTTAATCTTGGCGACATTTGCGAGGTACAATGCCATGCATGGTCATTTAAAAAATTTTCCCCAAACAAGTGTCGCACTGCGTGATGCCGTTCGGACTCGGCTATAAAAAAAGGTTCCTTATGATTGAGTTTAAACTTGAATCGGAAAGCACTCATAGATGTGTGAGAATTCGCCCCTGCCCGTTTCCTGGTGGTAATGTTCTTTCTAAGAGTAATGTTCTCATTAGGGGAGGGATGGCACCTCAGACATTTCGACTCAAATATGGATATCAAATTCGTGCTGTACTTCCAAATTTTTAATTTGAGCCCCATATTGCCATGGCCGGTAAATATAAACCGTTTGGAGTGTTTTTTGGGTCTGGGGCGGCCACTGGCACTTTGCACTGAAAATAGATATTAAATTTGTTGTTTATTCCCAAAGGAAATAAAATTCAGTTTAGGGGGTGCTTTAGGGCGTACCTCAAAACACTTGGCTCCAAAATTGGATATCAAATTCGTTTTTTACTCTCAAACACCTCTGATTTGGATCCCATATTGTCATAATGGGTCAAATAACCCATTTGACGTATCTTTAGGAGGAAAAGCGCTACCTAGACTTAAACGCAAATTTTAATGTCATATTCGTAGTCCACTTTCTTTCTACTTTCATTTAAATCCCATATAGACATGGTCGGCTAATGTCCCTTATTGACATGAACTTCGAATATATCTGTTTAGAGAAGATTTGGGGTTGGGGGGCCCTCTGGGTACTTGGACCCAAATTTTAATACCATATTCGTGTTCTGGTCTCCAATACCTTTCATTTGATACCCTTATTGTGCTCATCGAACCACTTTAGGATATAGGTGGCATTCTTGGGGTAAGGGGGAGGGTCCTCCTCTACCCGATATCTAAAAATTATATAGCCTATGTTTCTTTCCAGACAAACGTACACAATCTATGAAAATTATAAGAAAATCGGTCCAGCCAAGTGTCATATAGTCATAAAGGGTCTAAAGGCGTTTTTGAGGTTTGGCGTGATCCCCTATACTTCGATTTGATTTTGTATTCCAGATTCGAAATCTACTCTCGAATACCTCTCATTTGAGCCCCCTATTGACATAAACGTCCATTATGTCTATTTGGGGGAGTTTTGGGGTAGGGTGGCCCGATGGGTACTTAGACTCAAATTTTAATATCATATTCGTGTTCTACTCTCCAAAACCTTACATTTAATACCTATATTGTCACGATCGGTCTACTTTTTATTTTGGGTAGTGTTTTTGGCATAAAGGGGAGGGTCCGTCCCCCTTCTGATACCGAAAAATGATATAGCCTATGTTTCCTTCCAGACCAACTTACACAATATACGAACATTTTGAGAAAATCGGTTTTGTCGTTTTTCAGTCCATACGGAACAAAAAAAAACAAGTCCCATATATCCGTGATTGGCTAATGTGCCCATTTTGGGCGTTTTTATGGGGGTGGGGTGACCTCCTATTCTCCGACATGAATTTGTATGCCAGATTCGTTATCTACTCCCTCATACTTTTCATTTGATACCCACATTGTCCTTATCGGTCCACTTTTGATTTTGGGTGGTGTTTTTGGCGTAACGGTGGAGGGTCCTCCCCCTTCCGTTATCAATAAATTATAAAACCTATTCGTACCTTCCTGACCACATTCGTAATCTACTCCCGAATACCTATCATTTGATGCCCATATTGTCATGATCGTCAAATAAACCTATTTTAAGGAGTTTTGGGGCTGAGGCGGCCCCCAAATACATGGTCCCAACTTTTATTATGAAATTTGTACTCTACTCTTTCATTACTCTACCTTTCATTTGAATCCCATATTGTCTCGATCGGTCCACTTTTATTTTTGGGTAGTACTTTTGGGGTAAGGGGGTGGGTCCGCCCCCTCCTGATATTAAAAAATTATATAGCCTGTTTCCTTCTAGTCCAACACAATCTGTGAAAATGTCAAGGTAATCAGTTCAGCCGTTTTTGAGTCTATACGGAACAAACAAACACAAAATGAGTTTTATTTATAAGATAAGGCTAGGCGCTTGAAATTTTGGAGAAATACTTTTTATAAGTGTAGATCGGTTAGGATTGTGAATGGGCCATATCCGTCCATATTATGATATAGCGGTCATGTAAACCGATCTTGGATCTTGACTTCCTTAGACTTTTAACAGCACAATTCTTACTGATTTCAGCTAAAATTTTGCATGAAGTCTTTTGTTATACCCACCACCGTAGGATAGGGGGTATATTCATTTAGTCATTCCTTTTGCAACACATCGAAATATGAATTTCCGACCCCACAAAGTATATATATTCCGTATCGTCGTAAAATTGTAAGACTATTTAACGATGTCCGTGTGTCTTTCTGTCTATCCGCCTGTCCGTCCGTCTGTTGTTATCACACTAGAGCCTTAAAAAATTGAGATATTGAGCTTAAATTTAACACAGATACGTCTTTTTGATCCACGCTGGTTAAGTTTTTAAACGGGCCATAGACCGGTTTTCCAATAAAGGGTCTAATGCCCATTAAATCTTTATTTTTTATCCGATTTGGCTGAAATTGAACCCAAATATGGTTCAGATCGGACTATATTTAGATATAGCTACCATATAGACCGATCTCCCGATAAAGGGTCTGAAGACCATAGAAGCTTTATTTGTTACCAGATTTCACTGAAATTTGAAACAGTGGGTTATTTTAAGCCTCCCGACATCTGATATATATATGGATGAGATCGGTTCATATTTAGATATAGCTGCCATATAGACCGATCTCCGGATAAGGGGTCTGAAGGCCAAAAAAAAATTATTTATTACCCGATTTCGCTGAAATTTGAAACAGTGAGTTTTTCTGAGTCCTCCAATATCCGACTTTAATATGGTTCAGATCGATTTATAATTGGATATATCTGCCAAAAAAAAAAAAAACAATATTTTGTTCTACAAAATTGAATAGTGTCATATATTGTATATTAGACCACTCAATGTCCGTGCCGAATGTGTGTGATTAAGTTATTCAATTTTCACCGGATTGTGACGAAATGGAATTAACATATATACCCGAGATGGTGGGTATCCAAAGTTCGGCCCGGACGAACTTAATATCTTTTCATTTGTTTTTGCCATCAGTTATGCCAATTATGGTCCAAATTGGTTCATAACCTGATACAGATCCCATATAAGCCAATCTCCCGATTATACTTCATAAACCTATAAAGGGCGCAATTATTATCCGATTTGGCTGAAATTTTATACAACGACTTTTCCTATGACGTTCAACAAGTGAGTGTCAAAATGGTCTATCCTGATATAGCTTCTATATAAACGGATAGACCGGTGTTACTTCTTGAACCCCTACAGGACGCAATTCTTATCCGATTTCGCTGAAATTTTGCATAATGACTTCTACTATGGTCTCGTATCAGTCCATAACCATTATCTTTTGTTTGCTTATAAAGAGATGCCAGGCAAAGAAATTGACAAACGCGATCCATGGTGGAGGGCATACGAGGTTCGCCCTGCTGGAACTTAGCACGCTTTTACATGTATTACATATTAGGAGAAAGCATTGCGTTTTTATTTGTTTCGAAATATGAGATTTCAAGTTCATTAGCTTGTCCGAAAACACCCAAACTGACGAGATGTACCGTATGTAGCTTTCATATACTATTGAAAAGTGCCTATAAAGTTTCAGACGAAATATAGTGAGTTCCAGGGGAACCGTCGATGCATATGCTTCATATAGGTATACAAAAATTGACTCAGCCAAAAATAAAGCATTTTTCTTTATTAATGCTTCAAAATTATTACAATTATTAAAAAAAAAAAATAATCTAAATGTTTACGCTCATGGTAAACATGTGCAGCGGCTCCCGTGTGTATTGCTGATAAGGATTGAAAGCTTAGTTCTTATATTATGGAAATCCCCACTCGATCAATCTGTAAATATGATTCGATACGGTTTAATTGTTGACGCCAAAGGCAATGTGTACAAACAAACCTTTCCTCGTCGAAAGGAAAAAATGACACAAATTCCGTTTTCTCTTTTATATTATCTGAAGATTCGCATGCAGCTCTTGAGTTTTGTATAACGGCTGCTGCAACAGCTATTGAACGTTTATTTGTAATATCATTTCCATTCAAACTATTAGCTCCCTGGTTTTGTTGGGGTGAAACGCCACTTGGAATTACACCATTTTCCTTTATGTCCTCTTTTGGAAGTTTTTCACTTTCTTTAGAACATTCACAATTGCAAGATGCCTCATTATCTTTCATGTTATGATACTGCACATGGTTATGGCTGTGTGGTGACTCCAAATGGGGTTTCTCAATTTGAGTTTGATTGTTAGCATTTTCATTCCTTTTAGCGTTTTCATTGGATGATCGATTTTTGTTGCGAAAACGGCTATATAAGTAAATAGCTGCGAATGAAGCGTATGTTGCCTTGGCCACCTGTAAAATATTATTTGAGACCTCTGTTAGGTTCAATAAGATGAATTAAAAAATTTACAATTTTCTTACATTTGCACGCCCTTTGAATGTGGTGCTATTAAAATATTCGGAAAATTTCGACATTTTGTGTAGGAATTTTGGACAGCAATTATATTAAAATATATTTTTGTTCAATTGTCAGAATCTAAATATCCAATACCAACTTTACTAGAGTTCTTTCTCTGCCACTCAGAAAAAAACTTAGTTAATTTATAACAAGTAAAAAGGCATTAAGTTCGGCCGGGCCGAATTTCGGGAACCCACCACCATGGTTCTGCTAAAAATTTATACAAAATAGAACTAGTAAAAACCAGTAAGGAAGGGCAAAAGTCGGGCTGTGCCGACTGTATAATACCCTACACTTACCCTAAAAGTACGATATGGCAGCTATATCCAATTCTGAACCAATTTTGATGGACTTCGGCGGGTGTTTTCAGATGGGCTATTAAACAATCCGTATCAAATTTCCAGCAACAATTTTCAAACTGTAATAACTACGGTTAACAAATGACAACAATATTGCAAAATACACAAAATCTGATTATATATATGGGAGCTATTTCTAATTCTGAAACGATTTCGAGCAAACTTCTCAGGTAATGTGGTAGTCTTCGAGGAAAGCGTTTAGCAAAATTTTGTCAAGATTGGTAAAAAAAAAATGCGCTTCCAGTGGCTCTTGGAGTGAAAATCGGGCGATATACATGCATAACAGCTATATCTAAATCTGGGCCGATTTCTATGAAATTCACCAGTAATGGCGAGAGGCATAGGAAAATCCTTCTTGCCAAGTTTCTAGAGAATGGGGTAAAAAATGAGCACTTTCTTGCAATATTTCTCGAAATCGGACGAACATATCTATGGGAGCTATGCCGAAATCTGAACCGATTTCGAGTAAATTTTCAGGTACTATGGCAGTCGTTGGCGAGATGAATCAATAAATGCGCTTGCTGCGACTCTAGCAGGGGCGATCTATATATATGTGAGCTATATCTAAATCTGAACTGATTTCCATGAATGCTGAGTGTCAAGAGAAAATCCTTCCTGCCAACTTTCGAGAGAATCGGTAATCCAATGACCATTTTAATGCAATATTACTGCAAATCGGACGAACATATATAAAGGAGCTATATCTAATTCTGAACCGATTTCGAGCAATCTTCTCAGATAATGTGGAAGTCGTCAAGGAAAGCGTTGTACGAAGTTTTGGGAAGATTGGTCAATAAATGCGCTATATCTAAATCTGAACCAATTTCTATGAAATTTATCAGTATTGTCAAAAGTCATTAGAAAATCCTTCCCGCCAAATTTCCCGAGAGATAGGTTCAAAAATTACCATTTTATTGCATTATTACTGCAAATCGGACGAACATATATATGCAAGCTATATTCAAATCTGAACCGATTTTTTCCAATTTCAATAGGCCTCGTCTCTAGGCTGAAAAATATGCCCGCACCAAATTTGAAGACAATCGGATGAAAATTGCCACCTGTAGTTTGTACACAAATTATCACGGACAGACGGACACAGCTAAATCGCATCGGAAAGTGATTCTTTGTGACCATCTATCATTTGTTGCCTTTCAGGCCTGATCCTGAAGACTTAGCTTACATGCCGCTTGAGGCATACCCACAGATTCCACTTGTCCTAGAATGTGTAAGGTAGTTCCTAGTCTCGCAAGCTAACATTTTATCATGGCCATTCCACAACTTCCTCAATTGCAAGGATCTCTGCTTGATACACATTGCAGTGGTCGGGTAACCTTTTCGATGTGACCAGTTATAGATCTTTAGAGTACACCCCAAAACCCACCTGGTCTAATTTGAAACCATCCGTTTGGATGTCTATGTAACTTCTATTACTAGTTCTCGGTTCTATCAGGAATAGTGGTTCCGTAATTTTTATCAAAAAGCGGCTCAGGTAGGGTGTTATCCACCCTGCCTGGAACCCTAGAACATCGGACATTGTATCAAAGATACCACAGTGTCCGTAGACGTCACATTACCAAATAGAAAGCTGCCTTTGCCTCACGGCAGTGATAGCTGCAATTTGTCTAGCCACAATGTCCAGAGACATACGATGTAGCATTAAATTCAGTACATCAGATGGTGTAGTCAGTACAGTGTTACAAGTGTTAAGTACAGTGCTTTAGATGGTGCACAAACAAGCCATTCTTTGGATCCGGTTGACTATTCAACAGTAGGTGGACTTTTGAACGCCGTCCACCAGACCACAACACCATATAGCATTATTGGTAGTTGTCTTTATTGCCCATCCCAAAATGTTTGATTTAAAGTTCAATTTCACGTCCAGCAAAACACACTGGTATTCTGCGTTTTCAATGAATGGAATGGAATTCTCTCCTCCCAAAGAGACCTGTGTCATTGTGGGTAGCTTGTATCTCCTGATGAAAAGAACATTTTCCGTCTTAGACGGATTTACACCAAGACCACTTTTGGTAGCCCACTTGGCCATTGAACGCAAACTTCCTGATGTATATATTTACGAGTGCTGGGAAAGAATCACATTCTCGGTCGAATTAGCCCGTTCGTCTATTTTTACATGTATTCTCGTGGGTACATGGGGATCTAGGTACAAGACGCATTTGTTGTGATCATCATCAAATTGCATTTGCTTCGATCATCATCAATTTTGTTCCGATCACCATCAAAATTTCCACAAGTAACTTTCTTGGCCCAAGGGCGAACCCTATTGATGCAATGGAAAAAAGAAATTCATTCAAATGTACAAATAATCTTTCGTTTCAAATATTTTTTCACCACATTTCATTTTATGGAGATAAACTGTCTCTCCCACTTTCTTGCCGATAGAAGCTGAGGGATTTTCTAAAATGTTGTTAATGTCACAGTTGTTTGTTTGGGTCATTTCTATACCATAACCAATGA